>NC_136063.1:92388432-92653203 GCF_964261635.1 Lissotriton helveticus
CTAATACCTGACAGGTGTAGAAATGTTCCAATACGGCTGAAACGTTATCAGTACCCAAGACTGCTTTTCTTTCTTCTCAGTTCACTTGCTCCCCACCCGTTGAGCTGCTAACAAAACTATATACACATTCCCCCCCAAGAAAAATCCCCCATCTCCAGCCCCTATATCTCCTACCCCCCCTCTACCCTCTATCCCCCCTCCCCAACCCCCCCCCAGGTGTGTCAGAGTTCCACAGGAGGAAGCCAGAATCCCACACGAGTAGTGCGAATCCGAGACCGGTTATCAGGATTGATCAACAGAGGATTGCAGTCATCACGTGGGTGTGGGGCAATCCAAGGGAAAGGACTCGGCCGTTCTCAAACCCAGGCTAACGCAATGAAGGTGCAGGGCTATGCGCAGGGGAGCCCTCGCTGTCCGAGTCCGAGGGCGTGATGTCCTGTACCAATCGCACCCATGCCCGGGCTCGCTCCAGAGCAGTATCAGTACCCGCTCTAAGCGCCATCTGTAGTCGTACCTCTCCCTCACAGCGGGTCCATTTACTGAGCTCCGTTCTCCATCTCTCCACCGTAGGACCCCTATTCGCCTTCCATTGGGATGTTATGGTTCATTTCGCTAAGAGCAGTCCTAGGTCTAGGAACTTACTAGTGATTTTGTTCTTAGATGTATGTGGGAACCAGTGGAGTATGCAGTGCGCCATTGTGAGTTATAAATCCCTTCCAGTGATTTCTCGCAGGCTCTCCACTATCCCCTGCCAGAAGGACCCCAGTGCCGGGTAGGACCAGAACATGTGCTTGAAATCGGCCGCCTCTGCCGGGCAGCGTGGACAGGCTGCCGGGTGTGATGGGAAGTACCTATGCAATTTGTCAGGGGTAAGGTATGCCCTGTGCAGGATATAAAAATGCACCAACTGAAACCTCGCGTTGCGTGTCCCTTTCCAGGCCCGTTCCACGATACCAGGCCACGCCGTCTCAGGGATCTCCGTCATTAAATCTGCCTCCCATTTCGCCTTCAGAGCCAATAACGGGGTTAAAACTTCCATAGTCATGCGCCTATAGAGGCACGTAATGGCCTTGACCGTCCCCGCGGCCGTCATCACGTACTGACAACCCATGGACAGAGGCGGTTCCGTCGCACCCGACCTCCAATGTCTACGGATCGCCGCTGACAGCGCCGCATGAAGGAGGAAATCTCCCCCCGGAATCGCAAAGCGATCCCTCAAGAGATCGAAAGGCATCAGCACACCGTCCTCAAACAGATCTCCAACGGTCGCTAGACCCTGCTGTTCCCAGTCTTCCAACCGGTGCCACGTGCCTCCATGCGGGAGCGCTCTTCATAGCCTGAGGGGGATCTCAGGAGTGTATGGAACCGCAATGCGTCCCCTCCGCAGATATCTGTTCCAACACTTTCGAACCGTCGCAAACTCTTGGGTGAGATGGAGGTCCCCCATCGGGAGGCCCAGAACGATCCGGGACACGACCTGAACCGGGCCTGCCGGTTCATATGTCGCGTCCTCTTCATTCGTGGCTCTCGCCACCCATTGTGTCAGCCACTGCAACTGGGCCGCCAGGTAATATAGTTCGTAATCCGCCACCGCAAGCCCCCCTCACCCCGAGGCCGTAGAAGAGTGATGTGTGCCACTCTGCATCTGTCCGAACCCCAGAGAAAGTCAATCACCATGGTCCGAAGACGCCGGAAGTAACTCGCCGGGATCCAGATCGGTAAGGTTCGATAAAAATAGAGCAACCCTGGTAGCGTCACCATCTTGAGAAGCGCCACCCTCCCCATCAGAGATAGCGGGAGCGTGCCCCAGAAGGCGAGATTCGATTTAGTGAGCCTGATCGCCAAGCCAATGTTTCCCTCTAGAATGTCGATGCTGTTGTGGTAAATCGAAGTGCCCAGGTAGCGAAGAGTCCTCTCCTCCCAGGTCACTCCTTCTGTGGTGAGCGGGCATGTACTACGCGCCCGGGTCGGGAACAGGTAAGATTTCGCCCAGTTCACTCTGAGGCCCGACACCATGCTCAGTGATTTGAGGAGGGATTTAGCTCCCCGCAGGGAGGCAGCGGAGTCCGCCAGAAACAGCAGGAGGTCATCAGCGTATAAAGCGATATGGTGCATTTGTCCGTATACATCCAATCCCTGATATGCCTGCCCCAACCGGGCTCGCGCCGCCAAAGGCTCGATCGCTATGGCAAATAATAGGGGGGAGAGGGGGCACCCCTGTCGGGTGCCCCATCCGACGGTGCAAGCCTCCGAAATTACCCCCCTGTTCTGACCCTAGCCGTAGCGTCCCGGTACAAAAGTGCCGTCCAATCCACGAAACCCTCGCCTAGCCCCATTGCGAGCATAACATGGAAAAGGTAGGGCCACTCCAGACTATCGAAGGCCTTCTCCATGTCGATTGCAAATACCGCCGCCTCGTCCACATCGTAGGTGTCAGCCTCCAGAACATGGAGGAGCCGTCATATATTAAGCGCGGTGTTGCGGGACGGGATGAAGCCAGATTGGTCCACGTGGATCAATGTGGTCATATGGGGGAGGAGACGCGTTGCCAAGATTTTGCTCAATATTTTGTAGTCCAGGTTAAGCATGGACAGTGGACGATACGCCGACCTGTCCCAGGGTTGTTTGCCTGGCTTCAGTAGTGGGACAATGATTGCCTCACCAGTGGTCTTCGGCAAGCCACCTAGGCGTTTAGCCTCATTGTAGAGCCACGCCAGCCGGGGCGCCAGTAGGTCTACATAGGTGAGATAGAACTCCGTCGGAAGACCGTCGGAGCCCGGCGTTTTATTCCGTGCCATACTCTTAATGGCGACTCTCACCTCCCTCACCTCAATTTTATCTCCCAGAGGTTTTGCTTCCTCTTCGGTCAGCTCCGGCAAATCCAAGCCTTCCATGAATTTCTGGAACTCGTCTTCCGATGGGAGGACCCGACTACGGTACAGTTCCGTGTAATAGTAATAGAATAGCTCATTAATTCCCTGCTGGTCGAAATGCGCCTGCCCCGCGTGATCTCTGAGTTCGAGGATGACCGAACCGTGGCGGGCCGGATTGGCCAGCCAGGCCAACAGAGCCCCCGTCTTATCCTTTTCCGAATGGGCGCGCGTGAGGTAGGATTTGTAGTCAAAGCACCGGAGGCGTTCTACCGTCACTGCTGCTGATTCCTTCACCTCGAGTAGGGCCTCGTGGCTATCCGGTCGCTCAGGTCGTTCTCGCTCCAGTGAGCGCAGCTTCTCGTCCTCACGGTGGATTTCGTTAAGTAAGGTCTTCCGCACCCCCGATACCGTCGCAATGCAACGCCCCCGCATCACTGTTTGAAGGCGTCCCATTCAACGGTGGCGGATCCGCAGTCCCCGCATTGATCTGAAAATATGATTCTATACTCGAGGCTATCTCGGACCGGAAGACTTGTTCCTCGAGCGACTCCGGGCGCAGTTTCCAGATGGGAATGCGTGGGCGACGCTGCAACCAACGCATCTGCACCAGCAGCGGGTTATGGTCGGAGATCGTGCGTGTAAGGTATTCACTGTGGTACACCTCGCCATGCACTTCCGGGGAACATACGAAGGCGTCTATGCGGACATGGAGTTCGTGTAGGGAGGAGAAGAAGGAATAATCCCTGTCCAGAGGGTGGGTGGCTTTTCCGGAGTCAATTAGCCCCCATTGACATTGCCAGTCAGATCGCGCAAGCGCTAGTTTTCTCGCCGGTGCATTTGGTAAGGGGGGATGTGAGCGGTCCAGTGTGGTGTCAGTTACACAATTAAAGTCCCCCCCAAGGAGCACTGGTCCCACTAAAAACGGGGCCAGTGTGCGGGACAAGGATGAGAAGAAGGCAGGCTGTTCTACGTTCGGGGCATACAGACATCCCAACGTTAGGTCCCTCCCGTCTAGTTTCCCCCTCACCATTGCGTACCTCCCCTCTGGGTCAATAAGCTGTTGTATGCATTGAAAGGGAACCCCCGCCCTTATCCATATGACCACCCCCCTAGCGTAGGCCGAGTAATCAGCATGGTAGACCTGTCCCCTCCACCTCCGCTGTAGAGCTTTCCCTTCCTGTGCTAAAAGATGTGTTTCCTGTAAAAAGGCTATATGAATGCCCCGCCGAATTAAATATGAGTGAATTTTGTGTCGCCTATGCATAGTATGCATCCCCCTCACATTCCACGTGATACATTTGTAACCTAAGTCGGGTCCCATGACAGTTCAAGTCGCAGCTCACAATTTCCCCCACAGAACCCTCCGACACACCCAGAGCCCACCTCCCACCCCCCACAGCCACAACCAAACAACCCTACCCAACTCCCACTGCCCAGGACAGACAACCAACGTGGTAACCCCATCCAAACCTTGCAAAGCATCGTAAATCTACCAGAGCAGGCTAGGCTGTTTGAGATGTCAATCGTGGCCCGCCCAAAGCTACCCCCCCTCCCCTCTCCCAAGTAAGTAGCCACAATCCATAACAACAGGAGCGAGCTGCCCCCCACCTCCCAGCGACATCCGGCAGAGCCCACCCCGCGACCCAGTACCGTGCATCAGGGTGTCCAATGTCCTCACAGCCACATCAGCCAAAGACGCCATCCACCGTTTGTGGAGTCACCACCGGTTGGTCCACCTCTGAGAGATCATGGGCGCTGCTGGAGCCAGGACTTGAATCAGTATTCTTCGAGCGCTCCGAGGCGTTACTGGAGGGGCTGACCTCCCCCTGGCTGATGGCCGCCACCGCCAGCACCGCCAGCACCGCCTTATTCCTTTCTTGTTGCCACCCAGCCGGAGAGCCAGGGCGTCGTGGTGGCGTCACAGCAGTGGAGCTTCGTTTCAGCGTGGTCACAGGGGGGGTGTCCCCGCCAGCCTCCCCCCTGGTTTCTATCCAGTCCCAAGCCGCTTGCGGTGTAGGGAAGAAGTGCGTGTCGCCTCCAGCCATTACCTTCAGTCGGGCCGGGAAGAGCATTGCATAGGGCAGGTGCATAGTTCTCAATTTTCGCTTGACCGCCAGGAAGGAAGCCCGTTGCCGCTGAACATCTCTGGTGAAGTCCGGGAAAATCATGACCTTGCTATTACCGATGCGCAGGTTCGATAGCCCCCTGGCCGCTTGTAGAATGTGGTCCCGGTCCCGGTAATGCAATAGGCGTGCCACCATCGGGCGCGGTGGGCCGCCAGCTCTAGGCGGACGTGTCGGGACTCTGTGGGCCCGCTCCAGGGCAAAAAACGGGGAGAGCCCCTCTGGCGCCACCTCCGCTCGCAACCAGGTTTCCAAGAAGGACACCGCATCCTGGCCCTCCTCTCTCTCCGGGACACCCACGATACGGAGGTTGTTACGTCTGGAGCGCCCCTCACTGTCCTCGGCCCTAAGCTCCAGCACCCGGACCCTCTGCGCCACCTCCGCCAAGGAGGCCTTCATGGTAGCCAAGTCTCCAGGAACGTCCTTCATGTTCGTTTCCGAAGTCGTCACACGTTCCTTCAGCTTCCTGTGGTCATCCTTCAAGAGGGACAAGTCAGACCCAATGGTGTCCATCCGCTTCTCTAGGGCCTCACGTGATGCCACAATGGCCTGCATAATGTCGCTCAGGGAGGGGTCCTGTGGCGGGGCCGGGTCCCCAGAACCAGATGCCGTCCCGTCCCCCGTCATGGAATGGCCCGGATCATCGAGCCTCAGCACATCAAAGCCCTTCTTTCTGGCCCCCCTGACCATCTTGCGGGAGCTTTCAATGCCCACCTCGATCGATGACGCTGGAACCACAGGCGACGCCCACCCTGGCCCAGCACACCCGGTTCGCTAGTCCGTCGACGGCACCACAGCTTATCGCCAATGCCGGCCCTATATTCCTCCGTCTCTTATGGTAGGTATATCCACTCCACCTTCAGTGGGCGCAAAGGCAGTGCAGGGGGAACGCCCCAGGGTCAGCTCCAGGTGGTCCGCCGCAGCGGTCAGCAGGCTAATGGACAAGCCGCAGGGACCTTGCTACGGACCAGTGTTCAGCCCTCAGCGGTCCACGGCCCTCCCTCCGCAGTTCCACAATGGGCCACGCTCACCACTCAGCTTAAGGTGCAGAAGGATGTAGGGGTCCCAGGACCGGATGTATGATGTTACAACGCAGGCTATTACAACGCCTGCCTTTACAACGCAGTTTTTACATCGCATACCATTACAACGCATAGCGCTTTTGGGTGTTGGATAGTGAATAGTTTAATTTACTATTCCAACTCCATTCCCCGTGGACACTAGGGAAGGTTATTGGATAGTAAATTAACCTATTCCCTATCCTAGAGCGCCCCCCAGCGCAATGCGTTGTAATAGTTTGCGTTGTAATGACCGCGTTGTAATGGTAGTGCATTGTAAAAGTTTAGTTGTAAGTGATGTTTACCCCCAGGACCTAGTGCTACTGGGGGGCTCAGAGGAAGCAGGAGCCACAGTCACCTCCGGTATCCAGGGCACCAGTCCCTCGAAATCTATCTCATCGGTGGTGGCAGACCCCCACGGGCGCCCCGCGAAGGCCCTCCTCACCACTCCTGCCCACCACTCAGGGCGGACCCCCCAGGCAGCCAGGGAACTCAGCCAACGGTCGGTGCTGCCCCCAGGGGTAATGTTCGCTGGTGTTCTCGCCCCAATAGCAGGGTGGGTCCCTCGCGAGGGGAAGCTGCGGGCTCCCCGATGTCTGCAAGCCGCGGGCTGGGTATTAACAAATTTGCGCGGGCGCCGCCATCTTAAGGTCAGGCAGCTCGCCGGGAACTCCGCTCCCGGGGTTCGACCACCCCGCAATCTCCAGCGGCGCTTCCCACCTCAAACTGCTCGCGGGACCCTCCGCTCCAGCCTCAGCAGGTCTTCGCCACCGCCAATGGACTCCTGTCGCCTGCAGCTCGCCCGTCAGGCAGCACGGGCAGGGACTTCAGCCGCCATTTTGCGAGCCCCTCTTCCCGGGCGCTGCACTCGGGGAAAAAATGAAGTTTTCAGGGATCGTGGGGCCCCCTGCACCTCCAGCCTCCTCCTCAATGCACCCCAGGATCTTCGATGCGCCTGTGGAGGTCAGGGGTCCAGTATAGGGGTCAGGATATTTGCCAGAGAGGGTCGGGTACGGAGGAGCTCCGGAGTCCCGCTTCTGCCTACATCGGCGCTCAAGCCACGCCCCCCCGAGTGCCATTTCTTCATGTGCATTTTTTAGACACTGAATGATACTGACTTCAGGTCTAAAGTTAAACTTCACGTCTAACTAAGACTTCAGGTCCAAGTTTACCTTTGTGAATTAAACCCTTGGATGCTAGGTATAAACTCAGGGCCTGATTCACAAAGAGCCTCCGCACTCATGGCGGTGACCCCGCAGTTATGGCAGGATCTCCACACTTATTGCGGAATCTCCAAAATGAGAAACTGCAGTGTGGTGATCCCTCCACAATGGGGGGAGAACCCGCCATGACTGCATGGCCTCCATCAATAGTGCGGAGGCCCTTTGTGAATCAGACTCTTAGACTTCAGGTCTAATGTTAGACTTCATGTCTAAACTTAGACATCAGGTCTGAGTTTACCTTTGAGAATTGGGCCCTGGATGTTTTGAGAATTAGCTGAGGGACCTCAACACTGTCTAGAGCTTTTGAAACACTTTAGAGTATTACGGGGTGATCTACATATAATAATTGTATGAGCTGGTATTGCTCTGGCAGCAGAGTGGATCTGTGTGAGTTCAGTACTGACATTTCCACACTGCAGCCAGACCTGCTCCTTACACACTGAGAGGAGGACAATAAACCAGCCTTACCTGTCCAGGGCGCTTTTGACATCCTGCAAAACAGAAGAACAGGCAGAAGGACATTAGTTTCCACACAGATTTTTAATTCTGGCAGCAGTTTACGTATAACGTAAGGTGCACATTCAAGTTAAGTTGAACACATGCAAGAATCTCGCACAAAGAGAAACAAGGGTGCTGACGTCATACCTCAACACACACACAGTCTTTGGTATTCTGAATAGGTTTACATGACACAGCACAGCTTGTGATATCCCAAATGAACCCACAAGACGGCAGAGGTTCTAAATTCTGAAAGAGGGCAGATGACAGTAGTTTGTGATATTCTGAATACATGATGTATTAAGTCTCTCGTTCCTGCCATCAGACGGCATATCCAGATAAAACTTCTCCACTATTAGAAATAAGTGATGAAATACCAGAAAAATAGCTGACATTATTTTTCCAGCGTGCACCATGCCAAAATACTTTTAAAGCTCTTGTAGGGAATTAAACGTAGGCGTGTAGATAAACAAGGATTTTAGATAAAGCGCATGGTAATATCCTTAAGTCTCTTGTTTCTGTTAGTAAACATCTACTAATACAACCTGTAACACTACAACTGGGTATAACTAGTACTCAGGAAAAAACATTTGTGTATCCTATATCATGGTGGTTCCAAATACTCTCAGAGAATTAGTCAAACTTGACTGGAACAGCCTCTGCCATTAAATTATGTTTTACGTAAAAATTTGACTTCGCTCTACTTTTTTCAGTTTGAAGAACAAATTATTAAATTAATGGACTTAAGTATTTCAGGTTAGGAAATATTTATGATCAGTAGCACCAGAGCTTAGTTACATTTTGGATAATCAGCACAGAACCTAATTAAACAGGGGGGTATCTCACATTGGTGCAGCAGGTGCAGTGCACCGTGCCCAGAGTCCTTAAGCGCCCATTGAACCCAGATAATTAGTGCATCTTATTACCCCAATAATAATAAAATAGGCCATTTTCATTGCTTGCACCAAGGCCAGTGGCATAGTTTCTACATTACATTACTGGATTAAAAAGCATAAACCTGTTGTTCATATGGCTGTAACAAAGTATGTAACCATGTTTCACAATGTGACCGTTTTACGAGAAACTTCTTTCTCCATCTGGACACATGGTTTGTCGTTAAATGTAAACAAGGGGTGATGGGACGGTGCTAGCGGGATTGACCAAAACTCCATACACTGTAGAAATTATATTCAGTCTCAACCAGTACTCACTCTATTTATTTAAGTTCCCTCAAAAATAGCATTAATTAGGAATGTATCAAATGTGTTAGTATCATGATATTTTATCTTAGGAGCTGAACTGAAATATATTTATATTTTACTCTGCTTTTAAGATGTTTAGGGATATTTTTAACAATATAAAAGAACCATTAACTGCATTTACAATGAGGTCACGTGACACAGCACAATATGATTTTCTGAATGGGGTCATGTGACACAATACAGCTTGTGACTTTCTGAAGGGGGCTACATATACACGGTCTGTAGTATTCTGAGTGGGATCACATGATGCAGTACAATAGGTCAAATGATCCAGTCCAGTCTACGATATTTTAAATGGGGTAACGTGACACAGCACAATCTGTGATATCCTGTATATCACACGGGACAGCACCATCTGCGACATTTTGAATGGGGCCACATAACACGGTCTGTGATATTTAGACAGGTTCACAGGACAGCCCAGTCTGTAATATTTGCATACATGCCAACATTTTAGGACAGGGACGTGGGAGATTTACAAATAAAATTGGGAGAATGAAAATTCCCCATTCACTTCTATTGTAGAAAATGCAATTTTAGGTGGGAGACAGCTCAAATAAAGCCATTTTGGGCGTGAAAAATCAGTAGTCTCCTGCCTAAATCGGGTCTATTGGCACGTATGCATGTGATATTCTGTAGAGGGGTGAAATAGCAGAGCAGATAATGTGACATTCTGAGCAGGGTCACCTGACACTCCACAGTCTGATATTCTGAATAGGATCACATGACACAGATAAGTCTGTGATATTCTTAAAGAGGTCACGTGATACAGTACTGTCTGAGTGTAGTCACATGACCCAACCTACCTTACTCTTTATACCGTGTCAGGCTGTCAATATACAAGTAGGCTCCTCTGTACTGAATCAGTCTGTACATTGCGTTGGCCGTCAGAGCAGAAGGATTTGCTGTAAATTTAACTTGTCTGTATATTTTGTTGGATTATAAGAATACAGGAGCTCAGTGGAAATTAACCCTGTCTCTTGATCATGCATGTTCTCCACTTACATTCAAAGCCTCACACACCATATGAATGTACAACTTCTGCATTGTCTTGTCTCACCTTCAGGAGGTTCACCGCTGGTTCCTTCCATTTCTTCTCTAGATCAATTATCAGGGCATTAAGAGAAGTGATTTGATTGGACAGACTGGTGAAATTTGCTTCTTCTACCCCAGTAATTGTCTTCTCCATCTGCTCCAGTCTCTGGTAGAATATCTGCTCTTTATCTTTCAGAAGCTTGCGCTGTTCCTCAATCTCAGCCAGAATTTTCTGCTTCTCCTCTCTCAATTTGTTCTGTCAGCATCAAAGAAATGATGGTTAGATTCTGGGACACTTTCAATGAGCATCACCTTAGTGTGTAGGCTAGGCTTGGAGACACACAAGGAATTGACAGAAACCAAAACTAGGGCTGGTGTCATATTTAGGGGGGAAGCCGGTGCTAAGCAAGAAAAAACTGTTTTTATTTGCAGCTGTACACTCTTGCTACCTTCCCTCTACTGTCTTTGTTCTCTGCTCCCACCCACATTTATCCCCTGAGATGTGTTCTGTCCATCCACCTCCACAGCCCTGTAGTGAGATATGCACTGCCCACCCACACAGCCTTACACTGAGCTGTGTTGTACTTACCAACACAGAGCTGTGTAATGCCCAGGTATACACATCACAACCAGGAGTGCCCCAGGAGCTGTGTTTGCAGAGTGGTGGAGAAAGAGTGAGTGGCCTCCAAAGACCCCTTAGCGATCCTACTGTGTGGGACTTACTGGAGGCAACAAAAGCGGTAGATGGCCCCCAAGGACCCTCAAGAGCCAAAGGGGACTTTATCCCCAAACTAGGAGTGTGCCAAGAAACGCACTTCCTGGTGCACTGCTACTTGGGGGAAGAAGTTCCCCTTAGTACTGAGGCCCTCAGGAGTCAAGGGATCATCATCCCCCCACCAGCAGCGTGCAGAGAGGAATGTTTGCAGAGTGCTGAAGTAAGCTGAACTGGCCTCCCGCCACCTCTCAGCAATGCCGCTGTGTGGGGCTTACTGGAGTGACAGAAGGTCTTGTTGGCCCCTAAGGACCCTCAGAACTCAAGGGGACTTCATCCCCAAACCAGCAGCACGCCAGGAGGCGCATTTGCAGAGTGGTGGAGAAAGGGAGCAGGGCCTTCAGCGAGTCGCTGTTTTTCTTTCATTCTCTTATTCTACTTTTTGGAAGGGTGCTGCATTGCCGCCCCCTCTCCCTGAGCTATTCTGGGCCCCAGGGACACATCTTCCTGTGCCAGACCTTTGCTATTGTTATCCCTGCGGGAGCCAGCATTGCTTTGAGATTCATGGAGCTGCTAACATGCAGCAATGAAGCAATGTGTGTTTTCCTGCTCTGTTTTCAGCTAGAGCATTTTTTTCTGTCGCTTGCTGAAAGCAGGCTGTTTGTAGCACCATAGCAAACTGCAACGTCCTGGGTGAGGTCACCCTGGGTCATTGCTGGAGCCGGCCCTGGGGTGTGGCATTCCCCAGGCCCATCTAGGACTCCAGGAGGGGAGGGGCATGGCCTCCCTAATTTTTTTCATGTATCCCTGGGGATGTGGTGGTTCCCGGTGCCAGGGGTCCACAACGGACCCCTTAAATTATTGTGCTGGTGCCCCAGGAATCTGGCAGTCCCTGAAGCTGCGAGCAGGGCAAATGGGCCCCAGCATTCCTATTAAAGGTCTGGGGAGGTGGCAGTCCCCAGGGCAATAATGTATGTGCCCCACAGAGATGGTAGTCCCCGGGGCAGCTGGGGGGCCGGGTGGTCCTTGCATTCCAATACTTAAGTGCCTCTGGAAGAGGTGGTCTCTGGGGCAGTGGGAGGGGCCAAGTGAGGTCCCCTGTATTTCCAGTATTTACTGCCCCGGGAAGGTGGCGGTCACTGAGGGATTCTATACGCCTAGAAGGGTGCCCCATGAACCCCCACCTTAATTTCTTTCACGTCCCCAGGATGTAGCCCACCTGGGGATTTTAAAAATACAAAAAAGGCACAGCTTTTTTAGAACAAATTGCCGCAGAGCCACCTGCTGGTCTGTTTCAAAATTAAAACACAAAAGATGCTTGTTAACCTCAGTGGGGTCCTCCACCACCATATCTGGGTTGTCAGTTTATTCCTACCCTGCCCCTTTTTCTTTATCTTTGACTTTGTGGGGCTCAGCTTCAAGCTGAGTTCCAAGATGGCTGCCAACACTTCCTGGTTGAAGTGTTGGCAGCAAATCAAATTTTAGTAGGATCCACGAGTCCAATGCAAAGACTTGCGTCCCCAGATATCTATATATTTTTTAATTCGATAGCTCAAAAACTACTGAATGGATTTACACCAAATCACAAAAAGCATACTTTGTGTACCAACATATAGCTTTATGCCAAATGCGGTGTAATTCCCTTCCGCAGTTCAGGCAACACCCCAAGACATAACATGTGGAAAAGATTTTTTCTAACCCCCCCTTTTTTTGCGGCCTCTCCATGGCAAATCACCTCTAAACTTTCAACACAGCAGCTGAACCGACAAGCATTTGCAATGCAAACGGTCTCACTTATTGGACGTTAGAAGTATTTAGCTATGCAATACATTAGGTATATAGCGCTTGCTACCCTTAATGGTGGGGGGTTGAAGTATTTCTGTTTGTTTTTGTTTTCTTTTTTATGGTGAGTAGCACGCTACTTCAGAACCCATAGAGGATTAGTGGTGAATTAGTATAGTGAAAAATAAGAAAGTAATTTGAGTGGTGGATATGTTAGTCAGATTATTTGGATTGAAAAGGATTGTGGAGGGATAGAGAATGCTTAAACAGATGAATACACACAAGTAAACACACAGAGACATGTGTAAACAAAGACACATAGACCGACATGCAAATAAACTAGACAAGATATCAATACTTTTATGTCCCTGGAGTACACAGGTCCATAATTTTTAGGTTGTGCCATTTGAAAGGTTCATGGGAATAGCTATAGGCAAACTAGTTTGACCATAACTATCGTTGCAGGATAAAGTACACTTCTAGGCCCCGTACTCTCTGAAGAGGATAAGGAAAGAAACTCAAATCCTAATGCCTGGTTGGAAAGGGGTGTCAAACCAACAAGAGCAGCTTGAGCCTGTATTGGCAGAGGACAAGTGATCCAGATCTCAACTCCATCATGGGGAGACGAATTAGTATAAAAGACTACCAGCACACATGAATCAACACAGAAAATCCTTTGGTAAATCTTTCATGCATTGCAATTATCAACGGGGAGTAGTGATGGGACACAATGTTTTCTTCTTTGCACTACTACTACAGCCGACATATCAAAGTAGCTTCTAAAGCTGCTCTTTGATCTATTCTAGCAAAAGTATCTAGTATGCTATATTTTCCTGTGCATGCCCCTAATAGCACCACCTATAACCCAAACTTAGCCATCATCATTGTATCTTTATTTATTGTTATTGGAAAAAAAAACCTTAATCTATAGTACATCATCTCCAACAGCAACTTAAAAACAATAGCTATCACATCATAAACATTTTGAAAGTGAAGTGATGTACATGCTGCCCAGGCAGGTAACAGAGCATCGAGGCTTCTTAATCTACAATCCAAGATCTCTAAAACACATTTTTAAAACAAAATGCCTACAACGATTCCCACAATAATGCTTCCAACATAATCAGTTGTAAAATGTACAAAGTAAAAGGCCTGCTGTTTGGCAGATGGCAGTGCAACGAGGACTATGGCTCAAAGATCAAAGAACCACAAAAACGCATTTCTAAAGCGAAATACAAAAGCTGAATCCAACAATAATGATAATAGTAGGCAGCAGGGTCAATTCTACAGAGCCAAATGGTGAGTGAATACTAATCTGCACATGAATACATGCATAGGATATCCAGCAGCGTTTCATCCATGTAGGCATCAAAAGGCCTTCAAAACCATAGTTGAACAATAGCCTGATAGGTGTCTTCAAATGTATACGTATGTACCATGGCTAGAAAGATGGGTGAGACAACAATAGCATATCATGAGATCTAAAATGCTATGGTTGAAACTTCGGCCTGAAGGTCCCCCTTTTATTGATTTCCTACGCCTTGCTGCCATTTTAAAAAAGCATTTGCAATGCAAACGCCATCCGCTCATAGTCTTTAAAATGGCGAATGTTGGGGTTATTTTATTTGAATTCTAAAGCAGGCAGCGTCCCTGGCTCGGTTGCGTACTCTCCCAGTGGGCTGCAGATACTCACTCCCCATGACTCGACCTAAAACTAATAGCTAAAATAATGAATAGAGAAGACACCACAAAACCTAGGATCCACTATGCCACAGGGATGTGTACAGTGATGACCCAATGTCGCAGAGTTCAGTTTTGAGTCAAGGGCTGACTGAGAATGTGAGTAGAACCAGGAGAGAACTTGAGCAGTTGCTCCGTGTAGTATTACCACCTCACATCAACTCAAATTTAGGACAAGAACAGTCCGCAGGCACTGCCCACACCACCAAGACTTAGGTAGTTCTGCGGGTGAGAGAGAACAACTAGAGGATGGCATTGATCTGCAACTTAAGACAAAACCAATAGCAAGGACATACTAGTCATTCAAGCACACACGCCTTCCACAGCAGTTTTCTGAAGCTGTATTAACAAACTGCAAAAACTCTACTGGTAGAATTCTATCTTGAACATAAGTAAAATTTGTAAAGTTGGCTCATGCCAACTTCACATGTCTGTTTTAAAAACGTAGCAAACTTCACGAAGCTCGCGAAGTTTTGATAAACATAATGTGTGAAATAATAAGCAAAATGTATGCCATGGAAGCATTCTCATTCCTAAAGAAGGCTTTCAACACTGCACCTATTTTGCATCACCCGCATCCTGAAGTTCCTTTTGTGGTGGAGGCAGATACTTCCGATATCGCAGTAGGGGCTGTTTTGTCACAACACGATAGACAAACAGGTCAATTACATCCAATTGCCTTCCTATCCAAGAAACTAAGTGCCGCGGAACTCAACTACACAATATCCGAGAAGGAGTTGCTAGCCATCAAGAAGGTTTTCCAATAGTGGAGGCACTATCTGTGGGGGGCTAGGCATTCGGTCACAGTATTCACCGATCACAGAAACCTACAGTACATGAAAACAGCCAGACATCTCACACAAAGAAAATTGAGGTGGATGTTGTTTTTTGCAGAATTCGACTTTGTGGTTACCTTCCGACCAGGGTCCGACAACAGAAAAGCAGATTCATTATCATGACAGGAGAATGTCTCTAAAATAAGGGAATCCCTCCTGAAGCCATCATTTCACCAGAAAAGGTATTGTGTTCCATCACTCCGGATAATTTCCTGACGAAAGTGAAGAATCACAAAGACTTGGTGTGGTGGAGGAAATGGGCAGATAAAGTTCCACAACGTACTGTAAAACATGGATTGCCTTTCTACACAAACTGTCTGTACTTACCTTCTCTGGATCTACGACTAAAAACATTCAATTGGTGTCACGATTCTGTAGTGGCAGGTCATTCTGGTTGCAATATGACATTACGTTTGCCACAAAGACAGTTCTGGTGGGAATCCATGAGCTCAGATGTACGTATGTGGATAAAACAATGTGACATGTGCTCGTGCAAAAGGAGAGCATACTAAAGTCCAAGCCAAGTTAGTTTCAATGCCTACACCCTCTCAACCCTGGCACACCATTAGTATGGATTTTGTTCTAGGTCTGCAGTTGGATCAGGGGTGTGATGCCTTTATGGTGGTGGTGGACCGTCTCACTAAAATGGGTCATTTCATCCTGTGCAAAAACCTACCCACTGCAGGTCATACCCATGTTGTTAGACTACACGGTCTTCCAAGAGTTATCGTGTCCTACGTACAGGGCAGGGGATAGAGTATGGTTGTCAACCAAGAACATCCGGTTTAGGTGCAGCAGCATTTTTCATCCCTGATTTATCGGTTCTTATGTGGCGGTGCGTCCTGTTGGATCTGTGGCTTACAGATTGAAGCTCCCTTGTTCTCTCCGCATTCACCCTGTGTTTCACTGTAGTTTGTCGAAGCCGGCGACAGGGGCTTGGCCTGTGGCAGTTCCGCCGGTGGTTCGGGATGGTCAGCTTGAATACGAAGTGCGAAAGGTGCTGGACTCGAGGTACCGTCGTGGTGGTATCTTATTGCTTGGAAGGGGTATTCCGCTGAGGACGACTCTTGGGAGCCTGCCACGAACGTTCATGCTCCCAGAGCAGTGAGGATGTTTCATGCATGCTTTCCGGATAAGCCTGGTTCTAGGAGGCGCTTGGGAGGAGGGCGTACTGTCAGGCGCAGAATCCACGTGCCTACAAGAATTATTAGAACTAAGACTATGTCTCCCATAATTCCTGCTGGAGCATGGGAGGAGCAGAAGTTATATCACCCAGCAGGTGCAAGCAGGAAGTGCGGGTAATTCTGTTATTCTGACGAGAGGCTGCTAGTCATCTGGAATTCTGTCTACTGGTCTTCCTTCTGTAACTGTTCTGAGGCCAAGAAATTCGTGTTTGTTTCCATCGCCTGTTTTGGAGTTTCATTTCCTGCGTGCTGATTCAGCGTTCCTGCTACAGAGTTTCACGAGTCTGGGGAGTGCTTCGTGCAGAATCTGGAGCCGCTCATTGTTTGAAAGGTTATCTCCGTCGCGCTGAGGTAAGCGCTGCCACGGAGAAAGATTTGTTAACTGTGTGCCTTATGAGCCCCACGCCGGAGGAGTGCTGCTCATTTACCGATTGCCTTTCTCGACGCGCTGCCGTAAGTGCAGGTGGAAAGGGACAGTGTCTATGCTCACAAGACTTTGGAGAGTAGCGCCAAACAAAAAAAAAGGATAGCGCCGCTCTTTGGTTTCAGCTCGCTGAAGGAAGCGCTTTATGAATCGTACTGTTCGGAGGGGGCAAGATTGAGAGATTACCGAAGAGAGAACTGCGCTGAGGTAAGCGCTGGATTGTCTGGTAAAGAGGCGGCTGCCCTTTGTACTTTTGGAAACCAAGTGACTCTCTATTCCTGTGGTCTCGTGTATATTCAAAGCCTCAATTCATTCTTTCCTTTTCAACGACCATTTTTGCTCTTATCCTATTTTGGCCATTCTACCTATTCCTGGGGATTATCTCAAACTATATTATGGTAACAGTCTTTGGCTACTACGGTATTCTGTTGGTGAAGAAGACTGCTGACTGTTGACAAGAGATTGTTTTAGCCTGATCATTTGGAATCTTGGGTAGGTATGAACGGGTCGCAAGAGAATATTTGTATGATGATCGGTGTGCTTGGATGAATAATGTTCTTACCTTCTTGTTGTAGGTCTGCAACTGTTTCATGGAGAGAAGTATCTCTAGTAGGACTGTTGATGTCTACGAAGGAATACAGATAGTGTCCCGTCTAGCCCAAAGGTATTGGTCAGATATAGTGAAAATTATATGAGAGTAGTTTGGAATTTGCGTTGTATTAACCGTGTACTCTTTTGTGCAGGTATCCCTCTCCCCGCTGTTCCCTTCCTAATACCTTCCCTCACCTGATTGCCTTACTACTCTGTGTTACGTTGTCCAGAGTTGGGGACGTCAGGAGACCCCTTTTGTGCAACTAAACACAAAAAAAGGGTCCCAGGGGAATGTTTCAAGACCCGACTGCTAAACCCCCTGACTAGAAATGACACCAACAACAATTAGCAGTGAGTCTAAGTAAAAGCCAATCCATTCATGTACCCAAACAAAAAAATTGAAAGAAAGGGAAAAGTCAACAATTGGAACGAGTTCCCATCAGTCCACCATCGAGACCACCCTTCATCATCTGGGATCTCTTGTACAAATCAAGGTTATCTGGGAAACCACTGCTGACCCGGCAGATGATATAACCAAGTCAATGGATATCCCAAATAATATACCACAGAAGTGAATATGGTGTGTCTAGTGGGAAACTGAATAGCAGTGCTTAAGAATTGTGTAAGTGAAAGAAAGAAAAGAGAAAAAGGCTCTAAAATTAGGTCGTGATCGGGGAAAAAACAACTTTAATATGCACCCTAACACTCCTAAATCAATAAAAAACAGTGCGATTAGTAGTGTAACAAATAACTACTAAAAGAGATGTAAGGTCGACATGTTTCTGCAGTAATTGGAGCCTATGGGTCACCAGCTGCTTCTTCAGGACCATTAGTGCTACTGCTAAGTAAAAATTAAAACCATATCACCTGAGAAGTGTGTGTATACTCGTCTTCCCATCCTGAACAGAAAAGAATAAAATGTATATTGGTACATGAGGAAAGGAACAATGTAAAATTTAACAATCAATAACAGGCATACTTATGCCTACGTTATGATGTTATTTTAATGATACTCCATAGTTTGTCACAATTCACAAGTTTTAAATTCACTCACCCACTTGCTGGGAAGGAAAAGCCCCACCTCACCTGGCACCAGCTCAGGTAGTGGGTGCACCGCACTACAGAAAAAGAGAGATAAAATTTGCAGGTAGGTATATACTACTGATCTTATTTCTCATCCAACTAGTCTATCACACGCCCCATAGGCGCTGAATTCTCTTACTTAAATCACACATAACCTCTAGTTTTGGAGGCACGATCTAATCATATACTCCCATGCCGGGGAATTAACAGTTTGTTACGTCGGGCTTTTCAATTTGATCGCTCAACACTTTCACACTCGAACGCCACGACAACCCGTAAAGCGGTAAATATTCCACGGCCATTCGAGCTCATGCTTACCTCTCCGTCGGTACACCGGTCTTCCCTCTGAAGCTCTTTCGTAGGGAGGAGCCGACTCGGTGTACCGGCGGGGGATTAATGCTTTTCTCACTTCCGCGCTGGGCGTGTGCTACGTGCCCAGCACGTGATCGCGTCATAACGCATTTAGGCTGCCGGGAGATCTAGTCCCTGTTGATGCCGGTTCGAATCCCTGTATGGCATCTTATTTTCAGGCACATTGGACGTGGGGGTTTCATATTGGAAACGTAATTTAAATCACTCGTATTATTGGCAAAATTTATTTGGTATGAGCTAGTTTGGACCACCATGCTAGCGTCTAGAACAAAATAATGCGTCTTCAGAGTGACATCCAGGGGATGTCTTCGTTCAACCCTGTTTTATCAGTTTTAAGTCTAAAGACCCATTTTTGTTCACACTTGAACAGAAATTTAGAGACATCAGGTGTACCAGCAGGAATCCAGGGTTGATCCAGTACTGTCCAGAATATGTCAGAGGGCTGATAACCTACTTGCAAAAAGTGATTCGGCAACTTTGTCGCTTATTTACAGCATCGAATCGAACTTTTATGCTCTGAGATTCTCAACTTAATCTTTCTTGTAGTCATCCCTACGTAGTTCAACTTACAAGGGCACGTGATCAAGTAAATTAAGTTAGAGCTGTTACAGTTCGTGAACCGTCTTAATTGCCAAGGCCTGCCAGTGCCTATGTCAATAGTGAGTGTTTTAGATGTTTGCGGACAAGCCTTGCAGCTACCACAGGGATGGTGTCCAGTAACCGCGGGCAAGTCCCATAGGGTACCGACCGCTCGAGGAATCTCTGTTTTGGGTCTGGTGTGTACCAATTGATCTTTCAAGTTCTGCCCTCTCTTAAATACAAAAAGAGGGGGAGGTATTGTATCAGTGCCTGTATTTAAGATCTTCCATGGCCAGGGTGCCGCATTTACATAATCTATGCCCCATGGAGGTGGTGGTATACTGGGCAGTGTTTGGGGGGTAGGAGCCCACCATGCCTTTTTTCATTAGAAAAAAGCCTCAGGGAGGTGGCAGTCCACGGACCTGCGAGGGCCCCAGCAAATAATTAACATAGCCGCAGGGAGGTGGCAGTCCCCGGGGCTGTGGGGGACCCCGCTGACACCCCAACATAATTAATGATTGACCCCGGGACCTGGCCCACCCGGGGGCTTAAAAGAAACAAAGCACTGGAGACAGCGCTTTGTTTTTAAAAAAAAGAAAATCGGCAGGATTTTACCTTTTTTGGGCCCTCAGGGTCCCAGTGGGACACCCTGAGCAAGCCTTGGGGGTCAGGGTGTTTCTACCCTGCCCTTTTTCTTGTTTTCATTACTGTTTTTCTTATGACTCGATTCAACCGAGTCACTACATGGCTACCAACACTTCCTGGTTTGAAGTGTTGACAGCCAATCAGAGTCAAGCTTGTGATCAGAAGGGTCCGCGGATTCACTGCGGTCACCAGATACTAATATTTTTTTATATAAGAATTTCTCAGGAACTACTAGGCTTAGCCTCCAGGGATAGTCTTTTAGTCGTCCTGGCTAAAAGGATGACTTCTTCTTTGAGACTGTCCTCAATGTCACTTGTGGGATCTGGGTACCTTAATTACTATTTTTTAAAAGATGGGTGCAGGGACCACATCTTCTTTTAGTAGGTGAGGCAGATGAGAATTGTCTTCCTCATCACTACTCTCTTCTTCTGCAGGGAGGTCATCCTCTTCAGAAGGGAGTTCCTTAGCATATTCTGCCAAGCGCTACAGGAGCTTAACTTTAGTAGGATTGAAACAAGTTTTGATTTTTTAAGTTTGCAGAGGGCCTTTAGCTCCTTCTATTTAAGATGGAGGGAAGGGGTGAAGTTGAATTCCACAACCACAATATCTGCATCTACCAATATTTTGATAACAGTTGGCACCTTTTTAAAAGGCCTAAATAAAAGTTCAAGCACTTTTACCCCTAACTAAAGAAGACGTTTAAACTTTTAAAATACTAAGAGACTTAACCAAGGCCCTGACAGGACTGTTATAACTTGGAAAAAATGTAAATTCAAAAAATACAGTTGAATCTAAAGGCAATTTTGGATTGTAGTGGTGTGCTCACTTACAGTCGGAGTGGTCCAGCAAATGCAAAGCCGTAGACCCCACCGCTGATCCACCACTGTAGGAAGCTGGCTCTGTATATACTATACCAAAGAAAGATGTAGTGTGTGCTCAGAGTCCAGTTGGTCCCCACAGAATTTACAGAGGCTAAAGTAGATAATTCATCACTCTTTTGTGATAGAGTGGTTGAGTTGTCAGGCTTATCAGAGGGCTGTGTTAAGCATGTGTTGTACACACTCAGGCAAGAAATGGTTACATACACTCAATGACTGAATCCAAGACTAATTATTATGTATTTAAAATATTACTTTGCTACTTTTATTTCTAAAACCAAGAGAAACTCAGTTGCAGGTAAGTACCAGCTGTAAAATAGCAAGACTATTCAGGTACAGTACATTGTGTTTGTAAAAGCAGTAAAAATACTTTACAGTGATATTGATATTGAAAATACGTTGCGGTGTCAAATCAACAGTAGCAATACTTAGCAATGCAGAAAATAGTCGGTGAAATTTCAAGAAATGCAATTCAATCCTATTGAAGGAGAACTGTTATGCACAATTACAGATAAGTACTTGACTTACAGATCTAGTCTTCGGGGGTTTGGACCAACACTGGGAAAGGGTCAGTTCAAGATAGGTACTGCACCACCAGCGACACTGGGGCAGCTGGGTGCAGAGGTCACTGACCCAATGTTAGTCAATGGAGACTGGTGGCACGCAGAGGAGGTGAGGTGTGCAGGTAAGTACCCACAGTCTCAGGACACAGACCTTGAGGTTTAGAGCAAGCACAGGGGAGTCACAAGGCAGCACCAACCTTACACCACCAGTGGTAAATGGGCCAAAATGGGTGCAAAAAGGTGCTAGGTGCCCAATGCTTCTAAATTGAGAATCTCGGTAGCAAAAAGAAGCTGCAGGCTCGGACCAGGAGGCTGGACATAGGTGACCACCGGCTGGGAAGGTATGTTGAGATGTCATAGGAGGGTTCGGCCAGTGGGTTGGGCTTCCCAAAGTCTGGGTTTGTGGACACACGGGTGCCTTTATGTGTCAGAGTTTCTTTCCAGGAGTCGGTCGAAGTCAGTGGGGCCATTTGAAATGAGGCTGCAGGCGTCTTCGTGGAGTCCAAGAGAGGTCAGGCAACGCTGGATTTGAGGTCAGCATCCATGGGGAGACTTCAGTTGGCAGGTAAGCCTTTCAGACTGGGCCGTGGACATCGGGTGCAGAGTGGGCAGGTACTGCAGTTCCAGCTGGATCTGGAGTCCTTGTAGGTGGATTCTTCTGGATGGTGACACTGTCCTCGGGAGATCTGGTGTTTGTGGAAGAGTGGACAGTCTTTCTCTGGTTCTGGAAGTTGCTGGACACAGGACAGGCACCGTCTTTGAGCAGGGTCTTTGAGCAGGAGAAAGGCCGATAGGACTGGGGCCAAATCAGTCGTCTTCATGCTCAGCTGCACAGCGTTTTCTTTGTCCTTTTCTTCTTAGGATGCATAGATCTGAGGATCAAGGTTCAGGGGTACTCCTAAATACTGAATTATGGGGCATTACAGGTACTGGCAGATGGTAGCTAATAGGCTACTTGCCTTTACCGTGACTACACCCTTTGTATATCCCCTCCCTTTGGAGAGGGGGCATTCGCTAACATGATTGGCTAAAATCCTTCTATTCACGGGCACTTTAGGAGTGGTCCTGGCAGAAAGCAACCTTACCTCTCCTGACTCCAAATCTTCTCGCTGACCTTGCCACCAAAAGTGGGACTTGGTCAGGGTAAACAACCGTTACAACGCAACTATTACAACGGACTACTTTTACAATGCAACTATTACAACGCAGGATCCTTTACAATGAATGCTTTTACAACGCATGACATTACATCGCAGATGCTATTACAACGCATGCCATTACAACGTAAGTATATAATTTTATTAAAACATTTATTTAATTAAAAATATATATTTTAAATTAATTAAATATAAAAAATAGAACATATTATTAATACAAATAATTATTAATAAAAAAAGTACTTTAAATAAATAAAATTAATTAATGTAAGTAATTTTAATATTAAGTAAAAAAAAAATATATATATAAGTAATTTTTACCCCTACACTATCCAGCACTTACCCTACTATTTCACCCCCCTGGAGTTAGAATAGTAATTTTTACCCCTACACTATCCAGCACTTACCCTACTATTACACGCCCCTGGAGTTAGAATAGTAATTTTTACCCCTACACTATCCAGCACTTACCCTACTATTACACCCCCCTGGAGTTAGAATAGTAATTTTTACCCCTACACTATCCAGCACTTACCCTACTATTACACCCCCCTGGAGTTAGAATAGTAATTTTTACCCCTACACTATCCAGCACTTACCCTACTATTTCACCCCCCTGGAGTTAGAATAGTAATTTTTACCCCTACACTATCCAGCACTTACCCTACTATAACACTCCCCTGGAGTTAGAATAGTAATTTTTACCCTTACACTATCCAGCACTTACCCTACTATTACACCCCCCTGGAGTTAGAATAGTAATTTTTACCCCTACACTATCCAGCACTTACCCTACTATTACACCCCCCTGGAGTTAGAATAGTAATTTGTACTCCTACACTATCCAGCACTTACCCTACTATTTCACCCCCCTGGAGTTAGAATAGTAATTTTTACCCCTACACTATCCAGCACTTACCCTACTATTACACCCCCCTGGAGTTAGAATAGTAATTTTTACCCCTACACTATGCAGCACTTACCCTACTATTACACCCCCCTGGAGTTAGAATAGTAATTTTTACCCCTACACTATCCAGCCCTTACCCTACTATTACATCCATTATTTTACAACACCTAAATTATTAAATTAAAAATATATATATAATTATAAAAAAAGAAAAATAAATCAAAATTAAAATTAAAATAAATTACATTATATTAATTTTAATTAATTACATTTTAAAAAATATTATATACTTACCAATACTTACGTTGTAATGGCATGCGTTGTAAAGGCATCTGCGATGTAAAAACTTGCGTTGTAAAGACATTCGTTGTAATGGATCCTGCGTTGAAAAAATTGCGTTGTAAAGGTAGGCGTTGTAAAAGTATGCGTTGTAACGTCATACATCCCTTGGTCAGGGTGGCGGGCATCTCCCCTAACTGGAGAGGCCCTAGTGAGCATAACAAAGGGTATCTTTTTCTCTTCCTTCTGGATCTGCAGAGTTGACAGCTTTTTATATTATCACTAGGGATATAGGTAGCACTTTTCCACAGATTTCTTTCCATCACGGTGTGGTTACGTATTTCCACTGACTATTTCTTCCATTTATCTTAGTCGTCATGCCACGCCAATATCATTGATATATATAATAGTACTTAATTGTTGATCTGACTAGCATGACCTTCTGAGTAATTAATTTTTGTACCAAGAATCCGCCTATATATGAACATTGGGATGAAGTACATCATCTACGCAGCTTAAATTATTAACAGAGCCCGACTAAGGCAATATTGTTATAATATTGTTCAATCAATATATTTTTATTGGTTGAAGGAGCAAGTATTTAAGATATCTTTGGAGAAGTTTGACTATATGCGGTGTCTTTACACTCTTTTTCCTTTACTTTCAAACTATCTCATTCTCTATTTGAGTGTGTCCCTGCATATATCTTGAGTAGCTTGTATATGTTATTGTTTATATGTCTTTTTTTTATGTCATTTTTAATTGTTACAAGCGTACATGTTGTTATTGCTTAGTTTTATATTATATGTATTTGTATGTTTTGCAGACCTGACAAATTCCACAGTAGTGGACGAAATATGTTGGCTGTTTTATGTAATTTTCTATGAAAAAAGAAAAAGAAAGATTTTTTCGGACATCATATGCATGGACTAACTTTATGCAGAATTATGATTGTGCGGTGCACTTCACCTTTATTTGTAAAAGGGCAGGAAGCCTTTGAGGATCACCACCCTAAATGCTGACCCTGCTTAGGGGTAGGTGAGAAGCACCCCGACCCCTTGCAGGCTTAGTTCCTAACACACAATAGCACTAGGGCTCCCGCCTCCGGGGGGGTCAGAAACATGTTTGAGTGTGACAGGCAGGTGCAGACAAGTCAGCTGGACACAAGGGATTTGGTCGTTTTTCAGGGGCTATCTCTAAGATGACCTCTGAGTGCATTTTGTAATAATTCCAGCGCTGACATCAGTGTGGGTTTATTATGCTGAGAAGTTTGCACGCTTCTTAGCAGTCAGTAAAGCGATCATGGAGCTGTGGAGTTCGTAATGACAAACTCCCAGCCCATGTACTCAACATGGCTTTACTGCACTTACAATGTCTAAGAATGGACTTAGACACTATTGGGACACATTGCTCACGTCGGTATGCCTTCACCTGTGATATAGTGCACCTTGTCCTAGGGCTGTGAGGCATGCTAGATGTGTGACTTACCTATGTCACAGGCAGTGTTTGTGGTCATGGCACACAGGGATGTGTGCCATGTGGACTCTTAGGTTTTGTCGGTACCAAAACACACAGTCTGCAATGTTAGTTAATATGCGTTTTGTGAGAGGAATCTGAGGATAGCACAATGCATACTGTAGGCCTTAGAGACACTCTCTGGTCACAAGGACGTTGGTACCAGTAGTACCTTGTACAAGGGACCTATTTGTGGGTCAGAGTGTGCCAATTGTGGAAACAAAGGTACCGTTTTGGGAAAGAACACATGCACTGGGAATCTGGTTGGTAGGGACCCAGAGTACATTCAGTGAAAGTTCATCAGATACAGACAAAATGTGGGTGGTAACAATACAAAAAGTGCACTTTCCTACACCCACCAAAATACAGACTGGTCTGGACAGCATAGTCAGTTTAGATACCAAACCCTGGCAAGAGATACAAGCTCATATACTCCACTACCATAAGAAAAAGCAAGAGAAGGAAAGAGAAATGCAGGAGCAAACCCAAAAAGATACTGCAAAATTAATTCAGCATAAATT
This sequence comes from Lissotriton helveticus, assembly GCF_964261635.1. Classification (NCBI taxonomy): domain Eukaryota; kingdom Metazoa; phylum Chordata; class Amphibia; order Caudata; family Salamandridae; genus Lissotriton; species Lissotriton helveticus. Next base: position 92,414,276 of record NC_136063.1, read on the forward strand.
AAAGAAGACGGCCCTTGAAGAGGCTGTGATGGCCGCAACCGTGCAGATGGCACAAGTCACAATGGGGGCTCTACTGCAAAACGTTATGGGGTCCCAGACAGGTACTCCGTGAGCACGGACAAACTATGACAATGGAGGACAGGAAGGTTGGATGCAACCAGACACTAAAGAGTGCTACTACTGCCAGAGATAGGGTCAGCTGGTAGAGAGGTGCCGGTTAAAAGCATAACATGAGCAGCAAAAACAGCAGAGGCTAGCGAGCCAGGGGCAGCCACCACAAAACCTCATGAACATCCCTGCTCAGTACTAGGCACAGGGTACTATTAACGTACATTATACACAGTCACCGGGAGATCCGCTGGCCACCACACAGCCACAGCAGGGATCGAGCAAAAGGGCGAGCATGTGGCAGCTGCAGCCACCGGCAGTGAACCCAGAACAACAGGGTCTGCAGCCTCGTCAAGGAGGGGTGGCAGTGTGGGGAAGTAGCACCTTCGCACAATCATAGGGTCAAAATCAACAGTAAACTAGACCCTCCCCTCAGCAGATGAAGACAGGAAGTAATAATAATCCCAACAACCTAACCTCCAATAGCTCCAACAGCAGCCCCTCTCCCGCTTTTCCAGAACAGAAAAGACCACAGACAGCACTGGGGGAAGGGGTGTTCAAAGTTGTATTTGCTTTCAGGAATTCAGGGTTACTTCACACCAAGTCCAGGTATCAATGATGAATCCGTGGGAACACAGAATAGCCAGGTTGCCCAGAGCGCCCACAGAAAACAAGGCTCCACTCTGCTGGTTCATTCCCCGGGGCAGGGCTCAGTGGCCACGCCACGCCCAAGGGACAGGGAAGTCTGACGAGGTGGCGGGGAAGAATTCTGCTTAAAAAGCCAGAACCTAGGTCCCAAAACCAAAAGTCTAGCGGGATGAGTTCCAATCACCAAGTCAAAAGGTCCCAATTTCCTCGAGCATCCAGCCCTAAATTGACATTTTCTTCATGGTGCGTAGTCCATCAGTGTCCCAAGTCGTGCAAGAGGCGGTCTCCCCCTTTCAGTTGCAAATGAAGCCATCCACAGTCACAGGAACCATGGGCCATATTATCCTGAAAGGGCGATTCATTATCGCTGCTTTTAACAGCAGGAAACTGCCGCTAAAGTGGCGATAATGGGCTTGATATTATGCCTTTGTGAATTCCCATAGAAGCCCAGGTTAACACCAGAACCTGGGCTTCTATGGGAATTCACAAGGGCATATTATCAAGCCCATTATCGCCGCTTTAGCGGCAGTTTCCTGCCAATAAAAGCGGCGATAACGTATCGCCCTTTCTTGATAATATGGCCCCATATTCTCCTTGCACTTGAGATGGCAGGGCCGGAAAACTCCACAGTCAGTAAGCCAAAAAGGGCCTTAATATAGGGTGACCAGACATCACAGACAGACCCAGACAGTCCCAATTTTTGTGTTCCTTGGTGAACTGCTTCAGCAGTTCCCTTCTGTGTGTCTTTGGAGAGACACCACCGAGCTAGCCTTTATGAGTTCTGGTGCAGGAATAGGTGCCAGCCTTTTTCAGAGATAACGCACAAGAGTCCATGCCCCATGTTGGCTAGGGGTCTGTTTGCTCTGATTGGTGAGCGCTATATTCTGAATCCTTCTGCAATAGGGAAAATTAAGGACCAGCGTCTTTTTTTGTGAAAGGGACTGATTTTTCTTGTTACTTCAGGAATCTGGTTGCCCTACCTTGGTATAATGATGAGCTTGAGGCTTCCAATAGGGTTCACTGTACATGTTAAGGCGGGGAATGGTCCGAGGGAGAGGGCAATGCAAGGGATGGAGGCTCCAGAGCCTCTGCAGATATAATGCCGAATACCTGGTACTCCCATTCTTCCAAGTGCATCCCACTCATGATGCCCCAGTCTTACAGGCACCATCTCGCAAAAAAAAGGTCTCACAGGTACTGTACAGGGGAGGGGGTAAGGACCAGAGAGCAGCTTCAGATCCTCTACCTGTGGGGCAAGAGAGACAATGAAGGAAAAGCTCTAAATTAACAAAGAGAAAAACACCCAAAAGGAAGTTTTGGGTGTTTTGGAAGATGAAAAGCGGATTCGGGATTAGCCATGGCCAGGTATCTGAGACCACAAGAGAGTGCCACTTTGCACACCACGTGCCAGAAACAGGGAAATGCACAAAGAGCAGAAACAAGTTTACTGGGCATGTGGCGAACACCAACAAACTGCAACACACACCCTCTTCCAACAAGTTTCACACACGTGTAACAATCATTAGGCCTTATCTACACAACCAAAATAACAAGAGTCATGGAGGTACTTTCATGGAGGTAGCCTCAGCAGAGAAATAGCTTCTGAGATTATTTTTTTTAAAAGGCAGCACAGTTCCCCCTAGTACTCCTGTTAAAGAGCTACAATCCTGTCCCTCCTTGTATTAATGAGACTCCATCACAACCATACCTATCACCAATCCAATCAGCCAGAATAGAAATATTGAAGGTCCAAAAACCCCTCAGTTAGGATTTGAGGGGGCTCAATGTCTTTTAAAGAGATAAGGATCCATCTAGATAATAAGTAGCCCCTTATTCCTCAAAACTACTACACCACATCAAATATGGGTCACCTGCCGGTACTCCCCAAGATTGCGACTAAGTAGTGGGTTAGGATACTACCTCTAGGGTGAATACAGGGTCTCCAAAAGCATCAATAACGGAGCATTGGTAATGTTTCTGGGTTAACAGTCAACCAAGTTCTTTCAAAACAGGTAACCGAGAAGACCACCAAGTGCACCAATGCGACTTGTCGTCAACCCCCACAAAGAAGAAAAACTCACAGCAATGGAAGGAGAAAAATCCCACGGGCCCTCAACAAAGGCGTCTGCTTAACACCTGCATGAGTTCACCTTTCCTTTGTGTAGTCGAGCCTTTTTATCGCCATGACCAGCCGCGGTGCGTCCATTGGGGCATAGTGGCGTAGCCCTACTAGCCCATGGACCCACGGCTGCAAGGAAATTAATTTGTCATTGATTTATTTAATTTCATTCACACACTGTACTTAAATATAATCCTCATGATCTGAACGCCGTCGGGAATCCGGGCAGCACCCGGCGTATCCGGGAGTCGGGGAGTGCTCTGCGCGCTCGCAGGGGGGCTGGACTGCTGTGCAGCTTGAGTTGAGTGACAGTCCACGTCCAGATTGGGGCTGAAACCAGCCCAAGCATGCGCATTGGAGTTCCCCTGATAGCGAGTAGCCAGGGGGGTGCTGGGTTTAACCAGGCGACAGCCCCCGGCGATAGAAAGGGCGACAGGGCGAGCACTCAGTGTGCCCCCTAGCCAATCCTGGTGCTGCATGCAGCGCCAGGATTGGCCGGTCACCGCGCAACAGGGCAATCCATTATTGGATGCCGCGTGTGGGTGGCTCAGCCGGACTGCATAATGGCCAATCACTGTGTCTGACTTCATTGAGTCATGCAGTTATTGGCCATTTCGTGGCTGTTCTCTATACTCTCTCTCTGGTGACTCTCGAGTCTCGCCTCGTGGACGGGGTGTGCGCATCAGCCAGCCTGTGAGTGTGCTGTGCCCTGGTTTGTTTCGCTCTATCGAGTCGACCCGTTGTCATCAGTGAGTATTGATATTAGAGTTTTATAAGTAATTTATTGTTCTATCTAATCTCGATTTATTTAGAATGACGACGCTGGGCCTTGTGCAAGCCTAGGCTGTTTGAGGAGCCGAGCTGTATTAGTCAGTGACTGTGACTCACTACTTGTAGCTAGCTAGATGATATATATTGTATTTCTATATCTACCGCGTTCTTCTTTCCTTGTGCTGCTTAAGGCAGACAGACACACATTACGTTCAAATTCGCACTTCGGTAAGGCGAAAGCCTTATTAAAAACAGTGCAAACATTTTTCACCTACCTTCCAAGGGGTACGTTTTAGTATTACGGAATAGTCTGGGCTACCAGCAGCAATGCAATATAGAGTACCTGCGCTGTCCCTATTATAGTTAATAACTGGATTTATTGTCGACAGAAATGAACTATTTAATAAAGAGAAAGCACCCGGAAATACCACCAAACTGAAGAAGATCCTAATAGGGCCACATTACTGTACACGGTGCGTTTACATAACCCAATATTTATCTGACTTACCACATGATTTGTAGATGTCACAGCTTGAAAACAGGTTGTTTGTGGGCCATAAGGATCGGTGACTCATTTTGAGCGCATATATTTACTCAAAAAATCTCAGAGTAAGTGAATGTTTTGCTAACACCAAAAAGCAAACACTACCTTGCATTTCCAAGATTTCTTGTAAGCAAAATAAACAACAAGATATTGCCACTTAATGTATACGGAAAAGAGGCCAGGGCACCTGAGAACATGGCACAGTATTTTAATGAAAACGAGTATATGGCCCATACTTTGTAATATACTGATTGACCATAGTTCTTTTCAAATACTTTTGATTTAAAGAAGGGTATTCACACGAGTCACAAGATTATATGAATTATTTCTGTGAATGTATTAAATTAATAAGGATAATAATTATTACGACAATAATAATAATACGAATAATAAGAATTTGAATAAGACTAATAGAAGCCGTATATACATCTTTATAATGACTGTCAACCCCGCTTTTGGAGATCCTACCAATTTTGTATGAGATAAAGAAAGCTCAATAAAAAAGGCAACTAATTCCGTGATTTCCTGATAATATTATCTCCCGCATAAGTGATTCCTCTCCAGGAATACTCTTCATAAAATGATGTCCTCTAATAAAGTCACCGAATTTGAAAAACACTCCTGCAATAAATTTGTACCAATTTGCATAGAGTTTGGCACTGAGAATGCAAATGATCCATCTCGACAGCCCAAGCAGGATTGCGGTATATTACTTGTTGTAGGAGTAATGGCTGACCCGAAATGCAGAACAGCCCTAATGTCTTGTATGGCTCCCTGATTGGAATGTAATAGTGTAAAAACAAGTACCAATTATGATTGGTTGAATGCGGACTTGAAACTCTGGCTCAAATGCCCCGTTGCTTCGGCCATTCTGTGTATGTTCAAGGGAGGTGCAGGTTGCCTTGCCACGGCACTGTAATGCCGCAGTTCTCCACCTCTTCCTGTGAGCTCCACACTATTTGTCAGTCATTTTACTGTCTGCAGATGCAGACTCTAATAGGCTTTGTCACGGTTTAGTAGCCATGTTGTACAGCAGCGCGTCTGTTGTGCAGCATGGCAAAAAGTAATTCATAGTAAAAGTGCTATGATGTGGCACGTGCTAGCCACATAATAGGGCTCTTTATTTATTGCTCCCCCGATGCTACACGGGGGAGTGAGTAGGAGGCAACAGATGGATGGAGGGCAGGAGGCAACATGGAAGAAAAGGATACAGGTGGGGAGGAATGGAAAAAAGTTCAATGACGCGGGCAGCGTTGGCTGTGTCATAGACCTTTTTTTATTGCAGCATGGTGGGAGGTAGAGGCATGGCGCATGGACGTGGGTAGCGGAGCACATGGAAAATGGAGGATGTGCAGGAGGGGCTGGGGCAAGTAGACAGACAATGGAGGGTAGAGGGAGGAGCGTAACCAAGCACAGGGATAAGAGAGGATGGGAGGGAATAACTGAGGCAAGTGAATGGAGAACAGATGGTGGGAGGATGGGGTGTGGGCAAGCGGACAGACAATGGAGGGTGGTTGAGAGGGGCTAGGGCCAAGCAGACAGACAACAGTGGGTGGTCTGCAGGGGCTGGGGACAAGCAGACAGACAACAGTTGGTGGTCAGCAGGGGCTGGGGACAAGCAGACAGACAACAGTGGGTGGTTATCAGGGGCTGGGGACAAGCAGACAGACAACAGGGGGTGGTCGCAGCGCAGGGGCTGGGGACAAGCAGACAGACAACAGTGGGTGGTCAGCAGGGGCTGGGGACAAGCAGACAGACAACAGTGAGTGGTCAGCAGGGGCTGGGGACAAGCAGACAGACAACAGTGCCAGTGGGTGGTCAGCAGGGGCTGAGGCCAAGCAGACAGACAACCGAGGGTGAGAGGGGGGAGTGCTGGGACCAGAAAATGGACAACAGGGGGTTGGCAGGTGGGACTGGGGAAGAACACAGAGGGGGGAGTAGTACACAAAGGAAACAGCTGAAAAATGCACACTCACAAAGAGTGCTTAAACAAAACAAAAACATTAGTGTATGAAAAAATGCGCAATGGAAGCACACATCTAATGCTACCATGCCTGAGTGGAAGGAAAACACAAGAAAGAGGAAGTATGTCTATGAAAGCTGATGTATAAGAAGCGAGCAAGATAGAGTGACAATGAAGCAATCCAATGGCAAAGAATGGGTGGCTACTAAGTAAGATAAAAGTTTCTGGAAGATACATCACGTGTGCCGTCTTAGGAGAGATCTAAAATGGTGTTTCCACTTGCCTTGTCTTACCACTGACTGAGTGAAAAGTTTGCACACCCAACAATGATAACACATTCTTGACCAGGGCACATGCTTGTGAAGGACGCAGACACAAAGAGTCCCCACGCTCCTTTTAGGTTTAAACTCTTCTTTATTAAAATACAGTCAATAAATACAACAAATTCCAACCTACAACCATTGGTCAGTGGGACATCACTGGGATGGGAAAGAAAATAGTGGGGAACAGGAAAAGGCAGGAGGAGGGAGGAGGGGGAAAAGGAAGGGGAAGTGAATGAAATGAAATGAAAAAAGAAACTTGATAAAGCGCGCTGTAGCCAAGCGGCTTCCTGGCGCTGGGGACTAGACCTGACTCAACGGTGGATTCCAGGGAGCTAGCAAGGAAATGCCTGGGAAAAAAAGAATGTTTTCAGGGCTTTCCGAAAATGAGTATAGATGGGGATGGAGAAGTGGTGTGGTGACAACTGGCGACCAAGTAGGACCACAAAATAATGTTATGGAGGCATGGGGGAATGAGAGCTTGGTTTGTTTAGTCATTCGCTCCCGTCTAAGAATGATCTTGATCAGTGGGGGTCAAGCGTAGCACTCGAAATTTGTATATGAGATAGCGGAGACAAGGCTTCCATGTCTTGTCTAAGGATGGCAGCATAGGAGTCCCTATTGCTGGCCATTTTTCCAACCCCAGTAGATCTCACATTTTGTGAAACCAGTCCCTGAATAGTCAGGGTCGTGTCTGAGACCCATCGCGTGAGTAAAGGCTGTTTTGCAGCTCCCAGCGCTAAGGTGATATTAATGTAATAACTGCACTTTCACAATTGCTTTATTAACCTTCCTGCTTTCTCAAATTTGCTTGAAAATGCACGATTTTTCTTCTTTTTTTTCAAAATTTTCTTTGGGGGGGGTAACCCCCCAAACCGCACTTTTGGAGGATCGGGATAGCTCGCTGCGCTCGCTCGCTACGGTGCTGTATGCAAATCACTTTGCGCCCCACCACTTTCAAATGTCACCCACCGCCTCTGGCCATGACCCTCCTCAAGTAAACACCATGAACATTTTCAAATTGGGCAAGAGAAACACAGCAACTCGAGAGGCGCAGATGGCTCCACAGGGACTCGCAACTCAAACTTCAATCTCAAACAAAAGTTATGTATATTTCTGTGCATATGTTTGCTTTGCCTACTACGGATAGTCCCACATGTATGCACCATTGATAATCTGCTGGGTCAAAAGAGATCACAAATGGGGAACTACAGCGCCTGCATAGGGACCTTTCTTACTTTACTTACAACTACACTAAACGAAAATCTAGCATCCAGCACCCACTATACAGCACCCTTTTACATAACACTTGTTACCAACACATGGCATCAGCTGGCTCCCAAGAATCAGCCAGGTCAGGTTATTTCTGTTTGTTGATCCCACATGAGATTGGTGCAGATAGGCTTTACCTGTCTCAAGAGGTAGTCCCAGAGATTGGCAAGTGCCTTATTCACCTTTACATTTGTAGGATAAGGGCCAAGATCCAATCCAACAAGATAGAATCATACTGGGTAATTATGAAATAAACCCAATATGACACCAACCCAACAGCTTGGTACCTTTTTACAGAACCCACCAATATCCAGAATAAGCTGAACAGGATGTATAGGAAGGTCACCATAGGGGAAGATACTGTTTGGCTCTGAGATTTCCCAGAGAAAAGATTTTTTGAGGTAGCAAAACCACCAACTCAGTGCACAAACTCGTCCGCCCCAGCATCCATTTGTCAGCCGAGGGTAGTCCTTAGCATTTCCGGGATGGTTTTATTCAACAGAAAAGTGGTCTCCCAATATGGAATTCCTGTCTAGGGTCATCCAGCTTGGGAAAAAAAGAAGAATGGGTTGCATGGCGGGAGGGTTCAATGAAAGCATAGCTGACCCAAGTCAGGAAATATGGGACACTGAGGAGGCTGGATACACTTGGCTAGAAAGGAAAGGCCAGCCTCCGATTGTACGGAAACTTACACTGCATTCCTTATATTTCAGAGGAAAAGGAACGCTTCAGATGGGAAAGAATGTTAAGTGAGGAGTGCTATTGAACATTCCAGATATGCAATGGGGCACCTTCCACACTGATCGATTTCTACCGCCAGTGCGGCGAACATGCCTGCACCCAACTGGTTACCTGTTGGAGGGGACTGTGCTCCCGGGTGACCTTGCACACCCCAACCCTGGTCATTTCCAAAGAAGATCTAACAGAGTTGCACTATCACTTGTTAAAGAAAGAGACCACCTTCCTGCACCAAGCTTGCGAATAGAGAGCGGTTGACTTTTTGGCTGGCCTCAGTTCAAATTCCAGAAGAATTCTGAATGCTTATGGAAGCACAGCTGGGAGCAGGGGGGGGTGATACCCTTCTTCACCCGACAGACAGATGCTAACGCCCGCTTATTCCAATTAACCCAGTGGGAAATGCTCAAGATTGTTGTAAGTCAGGACCTGTTTGCAGTGTTTGCCCCACTTTTTGCCCCACTTGAGATGCCTGGATGCTGGTTGTCTGACTCAGAGTTCCCTGGGCTGTGCTCGCCAGGCCCGGGGCCAGTGCTATGTTGAAAACACCCACTGTTATTTTGAAAACACACACATGCATTAGGGTACACTATTTATTAGGGTACATTTACATTTGGCATTATTTTCCCTATAAGTCCCTAGTAGATATTAGGGCAGGGGATTAAAACTATCTATAGGTCACTAGTATATAATAGGGCATGGAGGTTTAGAGGCCAGCAGCCCTTCCTGCACTTGCTTGTTTGCACTGCTGAATGCCTGAGGCCATTTTAAATGTAGCCCTGTGTTGCTGCCCTGCTTTTAAAAGTACATTCACTGAAACTCGACTTAGGTGGTATGGGCACTTAAATAGAGATAATGTGCAATATTTTAGCATATTAGGTTCCCCCAGGGTCTCCCCTAGGTTGCCCGGGGTGAAGGGTCATGTCATTATAAGGAGGGCCCTTCTAAAATATATTTGATATGCTCTGGGGATAGAGAAATTGCACATTTTACTTTTCCGATTGTAGTAAAGTGCCTCTCAAAATCGACTTCAGTGCTAGAAGCACTGTGGAGTGTAGATCTACATTATTCATTTTTACATATTCAGAAGCCCAAAGGTCTCTCCTAGGTGTCCCAAAGGTGTGTGTGTGTGGAGGGGGGGGAGGTTGATAACTATAAGCTGAGCCCTTATAAAAGAGTTTTTATATGCCATTATGATGGGAAATTGCACATTTTATTTTCCCCATTGTAGATCCCAGCTACACAGGATAACATGGAAATAGTATATGAACGCATAAATATGGCTACATAAATATCATTCAAAGACTACGGAGAATGCTATTGATAAATCCAACAATATGCCATTTATAGGTTTATCCTAAAATATACAGAAAAGAAGTGATAAGACATTCTGGTCTGTATGCCAAAATTCAGCCTTCCTGCAGCTGTCCCTGATTGGTCAGAGTTAACAGACTTAGCCAGGCTGCTTTGATGAAGTGATAAGTGGCTCACAAGGGAAGAGGCTATCTGTTGGAGAGAGCTCTGCTACACAGGAATGCCAGAGCAGGGGGGAAGGGTCAAAAAGCATGAAGCTTCAAGGGAAGAAAAGGACAGGAAAGGAATGCCGGGTCTGCCTCCCCTCGGACCCAGCCAAATAGCAGTCTTAAGGAAGGACTCTGCCGATGTGAGGAGGAGAAGAGCTATGGAATTTAGCCATATTGGAGGTTGGTTTAAATAGGTCTTACTACTCTGCTGAGATTTTAGCAATGTTGCATTTTAGAGGCCTAGTGCTTTCTGGGAGAAGATTATGCCACACTTTGGAGGAAGTGGCCATGCTCTGGGGTGTTGCCTTGCACCTTATTGGACAGGAGTGCTTTCCTGCTTGACTCCAGAGAACATTGAATAAGTGTATGAGAGAAGCAGAGCCTCTTAGATCTGCTGCTTGGAATTGAAGAAGAAGAAGGCTTACCAAGCTGGAATCTTGATTTGCACCACCAAGCCCTGCTCTCTGACTGACTTGGCCTGCTGCATTATCTGGCATTACAGCCCTTTGGATATACCTTGCTTCAAGAGGGCTAAAGAGTGGACTCCTTGCAAGCTACAGGTTAACAGAGCTCACCTGGATCATCATCACCATCAATTATCCACCTGGAGTGCGTCCAGTAGATGTGTAAGGGTTTTGACCAGGTGCATTGTAGGAATTGTGGTCCCAAACTTTCATGGACCATCTTAGAGATTCCAGACCCTTGGATTGAGTTTTGAACCCTTTGGACCCTCGAGGGGAACTTCAGGAATGTTTGGAAAAGTTTGGAGCAACTTTGGAAAAAAGCTCCATAAGGTGACCGACTCAACTGCGAGAGCCAAGTCGGCCACTTTCATCTGCGACCCGGCCCGAATTCCAGGTTTGCCCTGCTGAAGAGTTCTGGAGGTCTGACTTCCAGAGTTTGACCAGGAGCTCCCTGAAAGTCAAGCCAGCAAACCCTTACCAGTAGAAAAAGATCCTGAAACGTTTCTAAGTACAAAGGTACAATTTTAATCGGGCCTCCCATTCAGTGTATCTGCACGGGGCTTCATCTGATTCAGCCTCTAAGTAAGACTTTGTCCCAGTCAAGCGTGACCAGATGTCCCAGAGTGGTGCTATAAGCTTATAAGCGCTAGAAAGTGTTTATTCTTTGAAAAATCATATCAACCGTTGCCTCAATTGGATTTTTGTTGTTGTGGCGTCATTTGAAAGATTCAAATATTTCCTATTTTTATAAATTTATGTTGGATTTTTATTGTGTGTGGTGTTTTAATTAATAACTGAATTGGTTTTTTTAAATGGTCTACATACCAGCCTCCTAAGTTAAGCTTTCCTGCTCGCAGCCAAGCAACCTAGGGTTGAGCATGTAAAAAATGTATTGAGACCTTTATGGAGCCCTAGCCTTTGTTAGTGGCATTATTGCCAGGGGTAGATACATATTTCCCACTAGCAATAACTCTCTTTCCAACAAAGATGATGATAACACTGAGCTCGGCCTCAATTCGATCAAGGAAGAAATGCGAGCAATCCGCCTCATGGTGATGCAACAGCATTATGTGTTGGACTTAATGACCACAATGGAGGGAGGGGTCTGTTCCAAGATCAGCGCACCCTGCTGCACATTCATTCCAGGGAATGACATTGACAATAGAACATTGACACTTGCAATCCAAGCACTGCATAATCTACATAGAAGCATTTGTGAAGAAGAAGGTGCCCATGAACAGGAGTGGTTTTCGAATTGGTTTTCCTGGCGCCCCGATGGATATCCAGTCTGTGTAAATCACAGTTGCCAGTTATTGTGGGCTTCCATTGGTTTGCACGGCTATACATTTGGGGATCACCTGCTGGAAAGACGCAGTACTTAAGCTAGGTAAAATGCAAGTAATCAGGAAGATTGTCGTAGTCAAGAGTAAGCATGGGGATCAGCAGGTTCCAAATAAAATCATGCTACTAGAGCATGAGTTAGATGGTGTAGTTGAAGAGACAACTAGAGGAGGGAATGTTGATGTTGATCAATGGATTTATCCATAAAAATGAACAATCCCCCTTATTAATGGAATCACCCGTTCTGAACATCTACCTCGGCACGCAAGTATGCAGTCAGATAGGCCCTGTGAACTAGGCCAGGGATTACTGATTGTTGGGTCACAGGTAGGAGAGTGCATAGCTGGCAGGCAAACACTCATGCAGGAAACTCTTGATCAACACTAAAGATAGATGCAGCGACATATGAATGGTTAGGGGAGATTGCCCCAATAAATCACACATGGCTGGAGTGGGGTAGGTGCGCTCCTAAAAACACCATAAAGTCAGATGCCACATGAGCTAGTAACAAATAGCTAATCGGGACCTAGCACACATAGTGATTACAAGCTCTCCATACTGGACAACTGGACACTTTCATCACTGCCCACATTGTGTCCACACAAAGTCAAGGCCCACATTCATTTCTGACTCTAAGGCAGCAACCAACATTTCTCACCATTTATGGTACACCGGAAAACCTTATTGCTTGTTGTAAAGTTGTATAAAAGATGAGTACAAAAGCACTGTAAATCGAGACAGTCCTCAGACCTTGTGCCTGTAACTCTTATCCCGGCTGAACAAACTTTCCTGTTTTGTCACATGCCTCTTGTCTTCTGGTTTTTAAGGAAATTCAAAACCCAGCAACACTAACATATTCTAGGGCTAGTCTCATTTTGATACTAAATGCACCCCAACATGGTAGGATGCTTGTTTCCGGTCCAGTTCGGGCTGGACTGTTCCCATGAGGCACAGGGTCAGACTGATTTGCATATAGCCATGTCTGAACTGGGGTGGCTGAGTGAGCTAAAGAATGGTGATGGATTAAACCCAGATCAGTCGACTGGGGGTGAGTGTTTGATTTGCTCAAACGCTCCGTCCATCATCCCCTTTGGTATCACTTTATTTTAATTGTAAGCTGACAATAAATGTTATTGTGAATTTTATGTTCCATTGAAGAGTAACTGGTCAATAAAATGCCGGGAAAATGTGCTTAGTGCTTATGTTCCTTATGCTTATGTTTGTATTTGTTTGAGAAAGGGGTGCTCCCCGGAACACGGACTGGCTGTTAGTTTGGGAATTAAATTATAAAGTCGCTTAAATTTATGGTGAAAATTAGGAAATAAAAGACTGTATTTTTAAGAAAACTGTAACAGAGTGTTTTTGGATCAATTAACTTTGAAGAGGCATTCGTAACATTCAACCTCCTGTTGAGTAGACAACTATTGATTCACAAACTCACAGACTAACACAATTACACAGAAGCATGTATGCAGGCACATACTCACAAATTCTTCCACACATGCGCTTACGCAAATCTACAATTAGATAAGTGTATACAAACATGTGCGTGTGCACACTTACAGAGAGGTGAACGAGAACACACACACACAAAGGTAGTCTCACCGATGACTAGAACCATGCACACACAAACATCCCAAAAGACACATGCCCCTAAATGCACAAACACAGACAAGCACGTGCACACACTCAGAGCCAGATGGTTAGGATCTGTCCATACATGCTCTGGCACAGACCATGAACGTTTGTGATCGCTACCTAAAGGCTGGAAGAGTAATTCTTGCTATTACTTCTTTCACGAAGACCCTTGGAAAGATTTGGGCTTCTCAGCCTCCTCCACAGTGACTCTGCAGCCAGAATATTTACCTTCGAAGCCAGTCTGAAGGGTGAACCATTGGCTTCTCTACATCTCTGACCAAGATTGGAACATGCAGAGACCTGCACATACACAATGACAGGTTTTCAAATACACAGGGGTCACGGATGTCACTAACCCTCAGGGTGTTATATTTTCCCTCTTCCTCAAGTTTAGACTCCATAATGTATCTCTTCTCGTTCCTCAGAGATTGCATCCAGTCTTGGAGCTTCACCTGCAGAGAGCAAAGCACACAAGTGACAAACATAGCTGTAAATAGACAATTAATCAATACATCATTGTTCAGATATATGCAGATTGTAAGAACCAACCACACATGTTAATGTTTAAATTACCAGTCCCACATATCTTGATTGCATGTTTTAGTCACAGATATCCAGCCACACATCTGAAATATAAGTATCTATAACACATGTACAGAATGTAAGTATTAGGCCACATGTTTCCAGATCATGTGCATCAGCCAAACATGTACAGATTGCAAGTACCAAAATGCATGTTTTCAGGTCATGTTTTCCTGTCCACACATGTACATCAAGCTACAGAGGCACAGATAGTAAGTACCAGGTCACAAGTTTCCAGCTCATGTGTATCAGGCGACATGTAAAGATTTTAAGTACCAGGCTACATGTTTCCAGATCAATAGTGCCAGCCACACTTCTGCAGACTGCAGTTTCTGGAGCTCTCACAGCCATAATAAAATACCGGAACAGTCATATCCTGATTGCTCCACAAGCTGCCTCCCCTCAGACTCACCAGCCCTCTTTTTACAACCTTTTTTGTGTCTGCAGCACCTGAGAACCTTACTTCAACTTCATTTAAATGACACCATGACTTTCCTCTATCGAGCAGCCCCATCTTCTACTAAAACGTATACAGGAGCACAGGCAGTCTGGGAGCTATGATCGTTCCTGAAAAGAGTCTGTGATAGGCTGGCTGCAGTCCTTACAGGTTCTGTGTTAGGTAGGTTGCTGTCTTTATTGGATCTCTGATAGGCAGGCTGCAGTCCTTACAGGGTCTGTGATAGACAGATTGCAGTACTTACAGGGTGTGTGAAAGGTCGGCTGCAGGTCGTACAGGATCTTTGATAGGCTTGCTGTTACAGGGTGTGTGAAAATCAGTCGGCAGTCCTTACATAGCTGAGAACGTTTTTAGATTGCTGACCAGCAGTGGCTGCGACTAGAAGACGTGACCAGCAGTGGCTGCGACTAGAAGGCACCAGGACATCACCCACATCATTTGTTTAATTAAATATGGGTGTTAAGCCTGTGCTGGGTGCTGCTTATGGGGCTGCCTCTCACACTTGCTGTGATGAATCGGGCAGCCTGTCACTTTCGAGTGGAACACATGCTATATTGAGCATGTGTCCCTAAGGGGAAACAACCTTTACAACGCATTCATTACAACACACTCCCTTTACAACGCAGTCATTACAATGCAACATCCTTTACATTGCATGCCAACACTTTCCCTACTGTTGCACTCACTGGAGTGGGAATAGTAATTTTTACCCCTACACTATCCAACACTTACCTTAAATGCAATGTAATGGTATGTGTTGTAATGGTATGCGTTGTTATGGTATAATGCGATGTAATGGAATGTGTTGTAAATGTAGTTTCTAAAAATGTGTTGTGATGACAGGCGATGTAAAATCATGCATTTTAATGGATGTTGCAAAGTAAAAACTGCGCTGTTAAAGCATGCGTTGTAAATGTTTGCGTTGTAATGTCATACATTCATTAAGGGGGCTGAAGAGACCTCCTATTCATCAGGGTGTTGCGTGCAACCTGTGAAGGATTGCTGGCATGTGGCTTGAGGTCACAGAGTCATGAGGCTCTGTGACCTCAAGCCATCAGAGGCCGAGAGGGCCCGCCTGGCACTCACAAACCTGCCATCCTGGACCGGGATAGCAGCAGGAGCGGCTCTAGGCTCATGGCGGCCCTGGGCAGGGAGCGTAGGTAGGGGGCCCCGGAAGAGGGGGTTCGGGTGGGGCGGAGCCCCCCAGAGCACAGGAAGCTAATAGCGGGCCAGCAGTGGGTAGGGAAAAAAAGAAGCCAATCAGGAACCAGGTGGAACACAGGCGCGGAGGCCAGTGAAGAGGTGGGGGGAGGAGGGGTCAGCGTGTTTGGAAGTGGAACAGAGCAGGAGGCCGCCAAATCCCTGCCAGGGGCCGCCATGCAAATATGTATCCATCCTCAGAGGCTTATTATATTAAGGATATATATTGGAGTGGTGGCCCATGGGGTTTGGTGGCCCTGTGCAGGTGCACAGCTTGCACATGCCTAAGGCCGCCCCTGGCAGCAGGCCCGGTTGTGGGACGCTATGGGAGTTCCAGAGGCTGGAACAGCAGAGGTCAACCGGAGCTCACGTATTTAAAAGCGCTCCCTTGTGTGCTTTTATCATGAATTGCGTTTTACTTTAGCACATCAGTTAAATGGCTATATTGAGGGGCATTTGATAACGGTATAAATATGCGCCTATTAATATAGTAGTGTACTAAAGTGAAACCCTCCCACATGTTAAAAGCATACAAGAGAACGCTTTCTAATATGCGAGTACAGGATGTGTGCATCCTGAAGCAACATATTTAAAAGTGCTCTTGTCCCTTGCAGGCTTTTAAAATGCCAGAGCGTTTCACTTTACTATATCAGTTTATATCACTCAATTGGGAGGCATTTATTAACAGTCTTAATAAACATCTCTCAATATGGTGATATAAACTGATGTACTAAAGTGAAACGCTCCCCATCTTATAAGCATAGAGTGGCAGCTTGTCAACTTTAAAATGGTGAGGTGTAAATTATTTCCTCAAACTGGAACCAATAAGCTAGTGGAGTGAGACAGCATCAAGTTCTTCTAGAATGTTTGGAGGTGAACGTAGATCTGCCCTGATAATATTTGGAAAAGAAACAGGGCTATATGGGATATTTACAACACAATTTACGCATACATTTTTTTTTAACTCAGTGGTTCTCAATTGGTTCCTTTGAATTATGCTAAGTAAGCTTTACCGTCACTATGGGGTCTTTAAACTCCCCAACAAAAGCATCACAAAACCAAGAACTGTGTAATGTAATTTCCTCTAAAAGTAGGTTATAACAATGTTCATTTGAGGCAGTAAACATAGAACAGGGTATGCAAATTCTCTCAGGCTTACACTTCTATCTAGTCCCTTCAAAACAGGTTTTCGGTCATATGTTATGGTTGAGATTTTACATGGATGGGGGTAGGGTGCCCAAGTAATAGTATTGAGATCTCATAATGAGAGTCTATAGGTAGAACAGCTACACATTCTTATAAGCTCACAAAGGAGTGCCACCGCTCTGTTATAAAGAAATTCCATGATTAGACAGCAAACATATTGCGTCACGCTCATGGCTCAGACAGTGCTGCTGATAACATAATAAAAGATTTATCAATAAAGATAGTAAAATGCCTCTACCCAAAAATGTCACAAATAGGCCACAAAGGTGAGTCCACTTACCTGTGATCTAATACATACATACATATAAATGCACAGAAAGTAACACCTAGGCATTTGCAAACAGAGATTCACCCCCACTTGAGTTTGAGCAGAATTATGAAAATCAGATGGCTAATCAACTAAATACTAGACCACACAGAAGTTGCTATTACTCTACTCAGTGATAGGCAGTCGCCTCAGAAAGATTAAAAGGTTGAGTACAGTGTTGTTGGCATTCCAAGCTATATACTGCACATCGGCCCACAAGTATGTAGCTTTTTAGTTGTCGCCAATTGCCCGTTTCTGCGAATTGGCCAATTTGCGACCGCAAAAAAGCCTTTTTTATGGACAAAGTTGTGCCTTGCTAATAGTGACTCGCAGTGATATCAATTGTTTTGCTTTTTACCACCAAATTTTATTTGGTAGTAACCAATTTGCAAACAGGAAGGGGTCCGCAAAGTACTCCTTCCCCTTTGTGAATTTACGTGAAAACTTTTTTGGAGAGCAGGCAGTGGACCGATGGACCACTGCCTACTGTTATAAAATGAAAAGGAAACTTTTCATGTTTGTTTTTAAAACGCATCCCGTTTTCCTTAAAGGAAAAATGGGCTGCATTTAAAAAAAATGCTTTATTTTAAAGCAATCACAGACATGGTGGTCTAATGACCCAAGAAGAGAGGTGAGAAACTCCAAATCTGGTGGGTGGCCTGACCACTGCTTTGGCGGTGCGGCAGTGTGGATCCGGCGCTGCATCGCCAAAGTCGTAATCAGGCCCCGAATGTGTGAAACAACGTTTTGTAGATAGCTGTTTGCGATTACCAAACAGTGAATCGCAAAAAAATAATTAGTTAATTGCATTATATTTAAACGCAACTGAGATAGTGGTATGCTGTCCCCAGCATGTCATCATTGCTCTGTTTTTTTGCGGTTTCCAATAGGTCGCAATTTGAGACCTACCTCATGAGTAATAATTAGGGGCAGGCAGTGTACTCCATTGCACCAGCAGGGTTTGCAGAGTTTTGCCCACTCCGCACTCAGCTTTGAACACAAAGTTCGCAAAAACTGCACGCCGCCGCATGGCAGAATTTACTGCCACCCTCCGACTAATTAATTGCCTCTTGGTAAACGTTAGGCAACCTCAGTTGGCGATACTTTCCACATATTAATATCGCAAAAGTTGTGATACATGCTGCCCGAAATCACAGCATAAACCTCCCCAGTGTCAGCTGAACTAATTTTATCTGATTAGAACCCACACCAGAGAAAGCAGAAGGTGGGCTTTTAGGGTAGCCGACCGCAGGGAGGTCTCCCCCTGGGCAGCTTGGGAGGGGCAGGGCGGGCATCGAGCCCTCCATTTTGCGTTTGGGCTACCTATTTTTGTAGGCCAAACAGAGCCCAATTATTAAAGGCTTTGGGCTCCTCCACCCAGCCACCATTTTAGGTTTGGTGACCTGGATGCTGGGAGCGTTAGCGTTTAGTGTTTTTTGTGGTTTTGGTGAGGAGATATGTTTAGATTTTCAGAGCAGTTTGGAGTCAAGTTTAACATATACTACATTTGTGACGTCATAGAAGATCATCGCATGCTGGAAGCACTTCGGCTCCTCAGCGAAGCCGGAAGAATGGATTTAGTGATATTCGAGGCTGTGGGCCAGCTCGCCCTGCGCGGCAGGTCATCACCGGGGTGGCAGCGGCAGTGGCCGCCTGTTCATCGCCTAAAAGGCGCCAACAATCATGGTGGGGGTGATTTGGAGCTTTTGGACTAGGATGACGTCAAGGAGGTGGGGAGCAGCAGGCCGGGGTCAGAGGATAAAATCCTGACAGAAATGAAGCCTGAGGGGGGGAGGCCTGGAAGGGTCTCGACATTGTTGAGGCATGGAGCGAGGGGGGCGAGAGGGCTGGACGGGGAGGTCGCTTAGATGCATACCTGGTGCGAGTTGGGTCTCTGGCGGCGGGCAGGCTGACTTGGGGGCAGGCTGTGGGGGTCTGCAGGGGTGGAGCAGGGGGAGGGCTTGGGAGCAGGGGGAGAGCAGGGGAGTGGGTCGGGGGTTCGGTCCCGCCTCTGCCATGGTGTCTGCCATGCTAGATTGGAGCAGGGAGGAGGCAGGGGGGATCCCCCCAGTAGGCAGGTAGAGGGGTCAGGTCCGGAGGGTCAGGTCAGGGAAGGTGGCGATAGAGTGGCTGCGCAGGGGAGGCAGGGTTAGAGCGCAGAGCTCAGAGGCAAGGGACCCAGCACATCAGTCCAAACGTTTTTGTTACAGGGCACGAAGCGTCGCAGGGTAACTGACTCAGTAGGGCTTGGCACCACTCACGGACACCGAGGCGAAGGGAGTGTGGAGCCCCGCACAGGGCACCTGGTACCGGCGGTGGAACCCGATTCTGCCAGCACCTGAAGGCCCAGTACGACCTCGGTGGCCTCAACGAAAAGAAGGTCACGTTGGACCGCAGCGCCGTCAAGGATCATCATGGACAGAGCAGAAAGCTCAGGGGAGTACCGGCGTGTACTGTGGGCTGCCCCGTAAGGGGGGCAGGTGGGGTTCGGTAGGACCCACAGGGAAGAGTGGTATCGAGCCTGGCTCCATGTGGAGGAACCGATAATTTTGGACTATGATGAAGATAGTCTTGAGGAAGTTGAATAGCAGGAAAATGAGGTCCAGGGAGAGGGGGTACTCTAAAGTGTTACCTGGTGTTTTACAGGCACCGGTGGGGAAACCGCAAGCAGAGCACGGTCACCCGGTAAAGGCTCCTCGGTATGCGAAAGGAAGAGAGACACTGGCAAGGCGGACTGCAGCAGTACGGGCACCCTCCTTAGAGCCAGGTAAGGCCGCTAGAGTGCGAGACAGGCCTTTGATGGTGTTTGTGGGGACAGGGGGGAAGGTGGGAAAGGGGGGGAGTGGGGAGGGCGCTTGCAAAAAGGAAAATACGTGAGAGACGTGGGGGTTGGGACTCGTGACTTAACGGACGATAAAGGTAACAAGGTTGAAAGCGGGACTAATACAGATGCAGTCACAAGGGACGGGGCTCAAGGGGGGAACAAACAGGAGGGCTTATATGGGAGTGACAAAACCCCTGAGGGCGCATTTAATGTTATCAACTAAGGAACACATCTGGAAAGGGGAATATGTGGAAATGTTAAAACTTTTGCACCAAGAAATAAGATCAAAGGAGGGTTCAAAGGAAGAGGAATACGAGCTGGCCAAGAAGCCCAAGGTGCCATTGACAATGGAAAATTGGGCTGCGGCGTTTTTGATTTACGCCTTTGTCTATTGTTAAAAGTTACCGGATGGCTGCATAGCGTTGTTTAATTATGTGGATGTGATCAGAAAGGTTCAGATCACAGGGGGGGGTAAGCGTTGGCAAAGTATGATGAGGAGTTTAGGGCCCGAATGGCCTGGGGTCCAGAGGCAAAATGAGGGGAACTGGACACGGATCTGTGGCAGCATACTACGGGGGCTGCGAAATGGGGAAAAAACATCTTTTTAACCAGTGGCTTGCCGATAGTGTACCGGCCCTTTCTGGGGAAACCCATCTGGGAAGGAGTGGGAGGCACGCTCAAAACACCGTCAGTAACAGTGGGGGCATGCTGGGATTTTAACAAGGGGCTGGGTACGTGTTAGTATTGCAGTTTTCGGCATGAATGTTCCAAATATGGTGGCAGACATGCCTTGGTTAACTGCTGGGGCGGACAGCCACAGGGTGGCCAGCTGTGGCAGCAGCAGGGCCCTGGCGCAGCAGGGGAATCACAGCAATTTGCTAACGCGAGAGGGGGTAAGGGATCGCAGGGTCCTGGGCCCAAAGGCTCATACGACAGTTAAACTGGTAAAGGTCGAGGAAGGGCTGCGGGGTATGAGAATTTGAGTGCAGCACAGACTCTTTAGGACGGGTTCAGATGGGGATTTTGTTTGGGTTACCAGGGACCAAGACAGAGACGTGGCCAGATAATCTCAAGTCGGCTTCAGAGCATAAGCAAGTGATGCGGGACAAACTGAGCAAGGAGGTGCGGGAGGGGAGAATGGCAGGCCCCTTTGATGATTGGCCAACAGAGAACTTAATTGTCTGGCAAATCGGGGTTGTGCCCAAGAATGAGGAGGGGCAGTACAGATTGATTCAACATCTGTCTTGGGCAGAGGGGTCTTCAGTAAATGATTTTATCAATGAGGAGGCGGCCTCAGTTTCTTACTTTTCAGTTGATGTGGCCATGTCACTGGTAGTGACCGCTGGCGCAACTGCAAAGATGGCAAAGTGTGACATAAAGTCGGCATTTCGGTTGCTTCCAGTCCATCCAGATGATTGAGAACTTTCTGAAAGTTTTAGCACCTTTTTGCACTGGTTATTTACACAGCGTACGGGCCACAGTTTGGTGACGCATTATCTGGACAAATTTTACGTTGTTGGATCCCCAGGCTACATGGAATACCAGGCAGCACTGGACACTTTCCATTAGCTCATGGTGGAACTTGGGGTGCCGTTGGCACCGAAAAAGACAATGGGACCCCGTACGGCTCTGTCTTTTCTCGGTATAGAAATTGACTTAGTGGCAATGAGGGCTCGCTTGCCAGGGAACAAAAAAGAGAACATTTTGGATATATTGAAACAGATGCTGTCAAAAGAGAAGATGACAGTTAAGGACATTCAAGTGCTCCTTGGGCATCTCAACTTTGCATTCAGGGTGGTGCGGGCTGGGAAGACTTTTTGTAGGAGACTGGGGCGGGCACTGGCGGGACATCACCTACCTCATCGGCATGTACGTCTCTCGGTAGGTGTAAAGGAGGACCTGGCAAGGGAGGATGACGTCACATGGGATGTACATATTTTTTCCGATGCTGCAGGCAGTAAAGGCTTTGGCCTTTTTTGGCAGGGTAGATGGTATGCTGAGCAGTGGCCCAACAGTGGAGGCATGGGGGCAGAAGCATTACCTTTTGGAATTTTTCCCTTTAGTGGTGGAAATCACACTGCCGGGGGAGGAACTGGCACACAAGAAGGTGCTGTTCCGAGTTGGCAATATGGCAGTGGTGGAAATTGTTAACAGACAGGGAGCAAGGGAAGCACAGGTTCTGAAGTTGCTAAAGGGTTTGTTCTGGGGTGCCTGAGACACGACATTGCTTTCAGGGCGTTACACGTACCTGGTGTGGACAATGACATAGCCGATGCGTTGTCTCGTTCACTGTGGGGGAGATTCCGTGGGCTGGCCAAGGAGGCAGACAGTTCGCCGATGCCAATTCCCGCTCATCTGTGGTACGTAGGCAATGTAGGATGATACAATTGGTGGTAGGCTCGTTGTCAGCCGCCATATGGTCATCTTATAGACTGGCTTGGAGGGATTTCCTGGCATCCGAGCCCAGCGGGGGGTTGAGGTCTGGCGGCGGTCGGACTATGTCATTCAGTTTGCCCTCGATTTCATTGAAAGAGGCTCATCCAGGGTCACAATCACTGGTAAATTGGCGGGAATTGCCTTCATGGGAAAGTTAGGGGTTGAGGTCTGGCGGCGGTCGGACTATGTCATTCAGTTTGCCCTCGATTTCCTTGAAAGAGGCTCATCCAGGGTCACAATCGCCGGTAAATTGGCGGGAATTGCCTTCATGGGAAAGTTACTATGGGGTTACCCTCCGTCGGCGAGTGAACTGAGAAAGAGGATTCTCGAAGGGTGGGCCAGGGAGCGAGCCAGGGCGTGCATGTCGCGGAAACCATTGTCCTGGCAAACACTAGACCGAGTAATCACAGCGTTACCAGCGGTCAGCAGAGATTAGTTCTAGACATTCTTGTTTTCTAAACTGATGGTGTGGATGTTTTTCGGGGCTTTTCGGGTGTCTTAGCTACTGGGCAGTAAGATGGGTGGGGGGGTCTGGTGGCAGGATGTCAAGCAGCTGGAGTCGGGCATTTACATTTGACTAGCAAAATCCAACACAGATCAGAGGGGGCTAGGCAAAGGGGTTAAGTTAGAGGCGCCAGTTCCTCGGGCAGCGTGCCCGCTTCGGCTAGCATGCCTTGTCAGGTGGATTCGGGGAGGAGGCAATGTTTAAACACGTCAATGGGCATATGGTGACGGATTTTCAGCTCGGCAGGGTTTTGAGAAAAGCTTTGAACAGCATTGGCTTGGATGGGGCGAGTTACAGAACTCATTCTTTCCGAATTGGAGCAGCAACTGAAGCAGACAACAGGGGCTGGTCACGGTATGACATCATGCGGCTGGGGAGGTGGTCCTCGGAATGTTTTCGGCGCTATGTTAGATGGGGCTCGGGTGAGGCACAAGCTTCATCCCCTAAATTGTGAGTCTCATTCTATTTTTTCTCATTTCAGGTTCTGTGTCCGGCCCCCAGTCGGAAGGATTTATCATCTGGATAGTGGGCCCCTCGTTTGTTAAATGGGCACATGTTCAGGTGTGCCGGAGTAATTTTGGTGTACATTTGGGTTTTAATTGTGAGAAGTTAGGCTGGCATATGATGTCCAATATTCTAGTGAGCACCTTGCACCAGACTAATCGACCCTTATTAATGACGGTTGTAAAGTCTGCCTTATAGACAAGCTATACAAGTAGTAGCATGGACCAGCAGTCATAGGCTAAGACTTCAGAAAGCATGTGAAGCAAGCTGTTTTGCCAATTATAATCCCTTGAATACCAAATGAAATGACACCACACAAGGTATATATCAAATATATATGTATTTATTTCTAACACAACCCCTCTGCACTCTTTATGAGGTCAGAGGTCAAAGTACATCACAAGTTACTCAATTAGCATACGATAAGTTGCACATATACAGTTATGCCCTAGGGGCCTCACAAACCATATAGTAAGAAAGTGGTATGAGAACCACGTGAGAGTTAGAAAGCAGGCCTAGGGCCTATAAAATCGCTGGGACTACACTAAACAACCAAAGGTTAGGAAGTAGGAGGCCCACGGGTGCAGTGTCTAAACACAGTCGCGAGTTGCCATTGACTTATAATGGAAAACGAAGAAGTTACAAAGTTATTGTTTAAGGACACTTCCGGATGGACTAGGATGGAACCCTTTTAAACTAGAACACTTCGAGAGTCAAGACCTGTGGGAGCACCAGAGTACTCGTGTTACCTCACCCAGGGAAGCCGGGTGCATAGGTTTTTTTTCGTGTTGGGTTTCGTCGTCGTTTTCTATAGAGGTCTGCAAAGAAGTGCTGCAGGCAACCAGAGGAAAAGTGTCCGGTGGATCCAAGGGTGGATCGGTGATGTGAAGAACCTGAAAGCAGAGGGGACAGAGTCTGGGTCACTAGCCAGTGACCAGGAAAGAACCAGGAAGGAACCAGGAAGGAACCAGGCGATGTTGCGTGCTTGAAGGTGAAGAAGGTGAGTTTGTCTCTTCAGCCACGAAGTCAGTCCAGGAGGCATCAACGATGACCAGGCGGTGGATTTGAGCTGTCCCACAAAGGATCTAGCTGACTGCAGTGTTGGTATCTGGATTGGACCCAAAAAGCCTTGGCAAACACAACCCATGCAGGATGTCAAGATTGGCTCTGTTGCAGACCAGCAAGGTCTGGGGTGCTTCTTATTTGAAGGGAAGCTGGAGCAAGCCTGGAGCAATCAGGAAAGCAGTTTAGTCTTCAGAGGGCTCACTAGCCAACAGGCAAGGAACCAGGAAGACACGTCAAGCTGAAGTGCAAGAGCGGCCCCACGCGGTACTCGTGGAGTGTGGAGGGCTGAGCTTCGGTGCAAATGGTGCTCGGGTCTGGGGCTTCTCGTACCCCAATGTACAATTGCAAGTTACCTCAGAAGTCGATGCAGTTAGCAAAATGCAGGATGTCCAGGGTGTCCGGTCCCACGTCTCTTGTGTCCTCCACGGGTCTCAGCTTTGCTGTGGATGTGGGTCGGAGTTAGAGAAGTCTGAAAATTCAGTTCTTGTGTCACTGAGTCTTTGGGTTCCGGCGGGAGCGTCGACAATGCGGACCGGCAAGTTACTGGTGGTGCCTGTTTCCACACGGTGGTCACTCCTTGACCACAAGGGAGATGTCTTCCGTCTTCTAGTGAGAATAGAATGTTGAAGGTCCAATAGTTCTGTATCAAAGTTTCTTTCCAGGATAATCTAAAGTCCTGGGGACACAACTCCTATACTTATACTAAGGATGGGGGCTGGATTACCTGCCTAGGTCCCTCCTATGGGTGGACCTGAGAAGGGGGTGGTTACACCCCTTTCCCTTTCTCCAGTTTCGCGCCAGAGTGCCCCAGCAACTGGTTTGAACCGGGCTATGCATGGAGCACCTTATGTGCCCCAGGCAGTGTCTAGATGCATTCACTGAATGCAGCCCTCCCTGCCCCAATACACAAAACCCCTGTCTGGGGAGGTGCTGGCATCTTCCTGGACAGGAAACCTATTGTCAGGCCACTCTTGCTGGAGTTTCCCCCAGCAACAGGAGGTCAGACTCGTGTCTGTGGCAGCAGCATCCCTTTTGTGATGCTGAGGCTCTGTTTAACTTTAACCAGGTAAAGCAGTAACATGCATGTCTTTTCCCTCTAGAAGGGTGGAATGCTACCCCCCCCGCCTGAATTGGCGGCGGGGGTAGTATTCCAAAGTGTTTGATACCTTACACAACATGTTTTGATAAAGCCAAACCAAAGTTAGCATTTACCGCGAGGATTACAATGCACTTAAGAGTATATGGTATGGCTATATCACAGAACACCTATAATGAGATGGTTCTGAAAGCTGCAGAGGGGCTCAGCTCATGCTAGGGCACCCTCTTACATAAAACCAAGCACTTTGCCTCCAGGATTGTCGAGGCCTACCATAGGAGTGGCTTATAGGTGTATATGTGTCTATATATAAGGGTAGATATAGGTATACTATATCTAAGTAAGGGGTGATTACACCACCTTACCCAGGCTGTGTGAACAGACCTGTGGTGTCAGTTTGGAGGGCCAGCCAGGGGTGGCATAATACATGCTGCAGCTCCTGGTAGGCCTTGGATGCACCTATGCCCTGGGTACCTATGGTACACTATACAGGGGCTCACAAGAGTGACCCAGTAACCAATCTGGTATGTACCTAAAGTACATGGAGTCCATTTTTATAGAGAAAGCAGATAGTCTGGGGCCCTGAATAGCAGGGTCCCAGGCCAACTAAGTCAAAAACCAGCAAAGCACCAGGAAAAAAGTTGGGGTAACCATATAGTCAGATTCCACCTTCCTACATTAATGATTGTTTGTTTAAGATTGTATGGAAAGGTAAAGGAGGTATGCTTTGGAAGGAATTAATCCCTAGTCTGAACAGGTGGCTGGTAGGGGCCAGTGTCCAGATGTCCTGTTGATTCACCTAGGTGAGATTGACATGTGTAGGGAGAAAGGGGTGGTTTTGATGAGGGCAATGAAAGACGACTTGTCTTTATTGAAGCAACAATGGTCAGGTTGTCGTGTTTTGTGGACTGATTTTGTGCCTCACATGGTTTGGAAGGGTGCGTTGAAGCCCAGTGCTATCGACAAGGCTCGGCAGAAAGTAAATAAGGAGATGTCCCGTTTTTGTAGGCAATTAGGTTTTGATAGAGTCAGCCACAAGGACATTCGTTTTGACTCGGTAGAATTTTTCCGGGACAATGGGGTGCATTTATCCAGGATTGGTATGGATCTTTACTTATTGAAGATTAGAGAAGTGTTATCCAGGTGTCTGAATTTTTGCAGAAGCATGCTTTGTGAGGCATAGTTTATCTTAGTTACCAGCTTGGGGGGGACAGAAAGGTGTGGTAGATTCTCTCCTCCCACTTTCTGGGTGGCGGTGGTTATTCAAAGTTTGCCAGGGTTGGCAGAAGTTTTGGGTCATTGTTGACGTTGGCTTTATCGACAAGGAGAGGGTAGGCTGGTTATTTTAAGTTCAGTTAGGCCTGTTCGGGGATTTACTGTTGTAAAGAGGCAGAAAGGGAAATTTGGTTAAGTCAAGTGTAGATTTAAAGGGGGTTATATTTTATAGTAATTCTGTGTATTATCATGTAATATTGTAATTTTGGGGTGGGGGCAGGTTCAAAGAAATCTTAGAGGTGGGGCGGGGTCAGGTATGTGGATGTATTAGTGAGGTTTTTAGTTTTGTAAGGCGTTTGGCCAATGATGGTTTATGTTTTATGCACATGTTTCAATAAAGCGGCCTTTTACACACAATTCCTTTGGTTTGTGGTCTGCTCCCCCACCCCCTCCCTCCCACCCAAAGTCTGTTTAGGTCATTAGTTCAGTGGAGCAGCAAAGGGTTGTGCCACATGTGCCCAGTCAGAGAAGAGGATGCAAAAAGTATCAGTGCCAACATTTTCAGCGATTTGGACACTTGCTCAATGTTGTTTTTCGCAGAGCGGCTCCAGACACCACTCGGCCTTCAGAGCAGTAATTCATTACTGTTAGATTTGTCTCTTTACGAATTGCTTGTGTACATAAAATTTCCCTTTAACCCCTTTAGGCTGTGAGAGACGCTCTCCAAATGTAATGCGATGCAATGCAGAGGTATATCTAGCTTACTGTCTTATGCCAGCCTTCTCAGTTGTGGCCTAAAACCAGATATTGATTGTTCTTCTTCCTTTTTTATATACAAGAACAGCAAGTTTCTTCTGCACAAACCACTCCTGCTCATGTAATAATGACAAGTTCAAACAGGTGTCTCCCTGAGAGCGCTTTGTCAGGGTCTCCTATGATTTGTAGCACCTTCTGGTCTTCACATGCTACACAGACGCCACCCCTGCTGATCTTGTAATGATGACCTATTATTCATACCCAGATCCGATAATAGCTGCTGGAACTGAATCAAACCCTGAGGCATTGTGCAGCTGAGCGTTCTAAGAGATTTATTATAAACTACTACTGATCGAGGAACGTGAGACTGTGAGGAACCGGCACTGTTACGATGCGAGCTATCAAGCTTCGAGGGCATGACACGCACCAGAGATATCTTACTATTATATGACTGCCAACGTATTTTTTATTCTAAACGCTCTTATATATTTTGGGGCAGATTTACAAGCCCCATGCGCTGCCGATGCATCACGTTGCGTGACGCACCGGTGGCGCAGCCTGCTAAGGGATATTTACAAGCACAGGTAAAGTCACCCTGTGTGACTTAACCTGTGCTTGTAAATATCGCCCCTGTTCACGCAACACTGTGCGTGTTAAGGGCGGGACATGGGTGTTGCTGTGGGTGTTCCAACGCAACACCCATGTCCACTGATGCATTTCTAGATTTACGAGAAATCCTAAACCTGGAAATGCGACAGTTTGCTACGCCGCGAAACGAGGATAAATTTCTCCTTGTTTATTCCTCCTTCAATGCATGCTGCATTCTACAGCACGCATTTATAAGAGGGAAATGCCTGCAGTGATTGCTTTTGTGCAGGAATGTACCCCTTCCTTCACAAAAGCAATATCCCCTTGGCGCAAGCATCTTTGCACCATGGTGCAAGGGTGCCTGCGCCGCGCATGGCAGCTGTTTCTGCGCCAGCGCAGGGGAGAGCACAGGAATGCGACATATCATTGTAGATATGTCGCATTCCTGTGCTCTGAAAGTGCCGCAGCATGGCGCAGCCAAAGGGCTTGCTGTGCCGCGCTGCCGCGCTTTCTTGTAGATCTACCCCTTTGTATGCAGAGCTCAGGTTTTGTTGACATGACTGCTGTGGCCAGATTTCCGTGAGACAAACATTCATTTGGATATTTTAGACTCTGTGATTTTCTTAGTAACGCCATGCTAGTTTAATAATGTGTGCATGTTTTATGCAATGGAATTAGTGTCCAGAATTTGTAAAGAAAAAAGTGCCTACTTTATGGTTTATAGATGTACT
Source organism: Lissotriton helveticus (assembly GCF_964261635.1). Classification (NCBI taxonomy): domain Eukaryota; kingdom Metazoa; phylum Chordata; class Amphibia; order Caudata; family Salamandridae; genus Lissotriton; species Lissotriton helveticus. The sequence continues at coordinate 92,443,194 of NC_136063.1, forward strand.
GGTATTTAAAGATGTCCCACCGCCTCAATGGACCTTATGTCGGTAACCTCTGTAATGGTTTTAGTCTTCTTTCCACTGGCATTAAGTAATAGCATCCACTCCTTTCACTTTCACTCAGTGCCTCCTGCTTCTGCGCAGAGCTCGTGTTTTCGTGTTCTACTTCTAAGGTGCTGCAATACCCCACGGGCCCCGCCAGAGGGCTCTCAAGATCTTCTCTGTTTGCAGTTATGACGAGTGAGGGAATGTTGAGGTGTATTCTTCTCCAACACAGTGGCAGTGTAGGCAATTGGGAACGTATATGCGAACCATAATACAGTGAGGTCAACAACTGCCGTCTAAGGCCACTGTCAGCACGTGCAGTATTTTACCTGTGTATCCAGTCTCAGATCATTAGGCTTAAGGCTTGAAGAGGAGTGTAAAGTATGCTTATAAATAAGCTGCAGACTGCTGGTATGGTTATGGGTAAGTATTTATTTTATCAACTGACAAGGTTAATTCGAGGAGCGCCGGCCAGCGCTGCCGATCGTAGTCTGCCTCAGCTCGCAATCCGGAATGCGCGCGCAGCGCGCCAACATGGCCGCCGCACGTCACGTTAGACGTGACGTGCATGAACTAGACTGCGCACGCTACATATCTCCCCTTTTTCCCAAAGTTGCTGAGTCACTTACAGTTCAGTGTCCAATTCGAAATCTCGGAATCTGGAGGGTCTTACCACCTGCCTTCCACTTCTCGTAACTCTGATAGGGTTCTCCATAGTCTCTTGGCTCTGCATCTCTTGGCTTTCTGCTCCTTCAATCACAGCTCCTTCTCCATTCATGCTTCTCTCCGACCTGTCCATTTCCGTGCCTTGACTTCCATTCTCTTCTTCCTCTTCACTCTCCGTCCCGGCTCTTGCTCCGCCTTGACGCTCGCTGGCCTCCTGTCTCCTCTCCACGTTCGAACCTTCCGTGTCTTCCCATTCAGTTCCATGTTGCTCCCAGCCCAAAACTTTGTTGCACCTAGCCATGCGGTCCTGGGACCACACGTTCCCATCACTCAGCAAGGCGGCACGATCATACACTTCCACAACTTGCATCGGCTTGCTATACTTGCTGTCTCCTTTCTTCTGTAGGGTGGCCAACTTTACTCTCACCCACTCTCCTTTCTCCAAGCCTGTGCCTTTAACATTCCTACGCTTGTTGTAGTGATTGCTGTAAATTGTCTGTGCTCTCTCTAGGTTGGCCCGCACCACTGCAGGGGACCATTCACTGGTGACGACCTTTTCCTTCCAAATCCTGTTGTCATGCGTGAACGGTTCACGTCCCCTCAATATTTGGAATGGGCTGTACCCCGTACCAGTGGGGGTTATTCTGTAGGCCCACACCATGTTCTCTAACGCCTTCTCCCAATTCTATGCACTTGATATGGCGGCTTGTATGGCTCCCATCACTACCCTGTTAAACCTCTCTACTAGGCCGTTTCCGGCCGGATGGTAGATTGCCGTGTGTTTGACAGTGATGCCATTTCTTTGCATGAACTTGTTCCACTTTTCCGACGTGAACTGGGGTCCATTGTCACTCAAGATTGATTTGGGTATTCCTTCCCTAGTGAAGGTCTCTGATAGAAATTTGATGATGTTCTCTGTGTCCATGGACTCATCTACTCTCACCTCCGGCCACTTTGAATATCGGTCCATGAGTACACACACATATTTCTGTGTGCCCTGGTCGTCTAGAACCGGTCCCAAAATGTCTACTGATAGTTCTTCCCACGGATTTGAAGGAAGGTCAAACTTCCCTATCGCTGGTCTCAAGGGTTTTAAGGTCTTGTCTGCCCGTTGACATTGTGGACATTCCCTGACATGTCTTTCCGCTCTTATGTCCATGCCTGGCCACCAGTAGTTTTGCTTTGCTCTTGCCTTGAGTTTCCCTATGCCCAAGTGTCCGTCATGTAGTAGGTCCAACAGTTTTGAGGTGAGGTTCCTTGGGGGTATCACCTTGTCTCCTCTGTAAATGAATACCCCCTTGTCTCCTACCGACAGCTCTTCCCGCACTTCATAGTACGGCCTGAGGCTCGCCCTCACATTCCTCTTATCTGGCCATCCTTGTACGATGTGCACCTTTATTTCCTTCATGTCGGTGTCCTCCTCATATGCTTCCGTCCATTCTTGGTGGCCAATTACTTTCTCTTGGTCTTCCATGAGAGCTACCAACTCCCCACTGCCTGCAGGGTCTTCCTCTCCAGGCTCCATGGCAGCTGCCCTGCTCAGGTAATCCGCTACATGGTTCCGGTTCCCAGGAATGTACTCCACGTCATACACGAACTCGAGTAGCTTTAGAGACATTTTGGATATTCTGGGAGTAGCACTGGCATGTCCACTTGATGTTAGTACCTTCACCAACGGCTTGTGATCTGTTTTGAGTAGAAAACGTGTTCCCCACAGAAATTGCCGGAATCTCGCCATGGCCCATACGACTGCTAGCATCTCCTTCTCAATTACGCTGTATTTGCTCTCTGTGTCCGTCAATGCTCTAGATGCAAAACTGATCATCTCCATTTCCCCTCTTCCTCTGTCTTGCATGAGTACAGCGCCCAGGCCCTTGTCGCTAGCATCAGTCGTTAGTACGGTGGTGCCTTGTGGGTCGTAACCCTTGAGAGGAACAGCTCCTGTGACATCTTTCTTGATAGTTTCGAACTCTGCTTGGGCTTCCGGTGTCCACTGGAACACGGTGCTTTCCCTGGTCAGCAGCCTCATGTGGTGGGTCTTTGAGGCGAAGTGTACCACAAACTTGCTGTAGTACTCTGCCATCCCCAAGAACGACCTGACCTCTTCCTTGTTCCTGGGTGGCGGTGCTTCAGCAATGGCCTTTACGTTTTCCGACTTGGGTGTAACGCCCTGTTGTCCGATCTCGTGTCCCAGGTACGTTACCGATTGTAGGCCCAACCGGCACTTCGTCCACTCTGCTGTAAGACCTTTGTTTTCTAGCGTTTGTAACACGTTCCCCAGCTTCTGATCGTGATCATGCCTGTCTCGCCCCATCACCAGGATGTCATCCTGGAAATACTGGACGTCTTTGCAGTCTCTGAATAGTTGGTGCATCATTTTCTGGAAGACTGCAGCCGCCGAGGCCAGCCCAAACGGCATTCGACAGAACTGGTAACAGCCAAACGGAGTGATGAAGGATGTGAGACTTTTGCTGTCCGGGTGAAGTGCTATTTGGTGATAGGCCGATGTCAAGTCGATAGTGGAGTACCACCTCACTCCTCTGGTCTTGGCCAACATTTCCTCAATTCTTGGGAGGGGGAATTTCTCCACCACGATATTTTTATTCAGTTCTCTCAGGTCCACACAGAGCCGGACCTTCCCATTGGGCTTCATGACGACCACCAGGGGTGCCAACCATTCTGCACAGGTTATCGGTTCTATTATCCCTTTCTTTTCCAACTCCTGGAGTTCTTTCTGGACTGCCTCTCTCACCGCAATCGGTAAGTTTCTCACTTTGTGAGCCACGGGGATGGCCCCTTCCTTTAGCACGATCTTGTGTTGGAATTTTTCCATCCGTCCCACCGTGCCTCCAAACACCTTTGGGTAGTTCTCCTTCCATTTGTTCAGGTCCGGCCATTCCTCTTGCTCCGTGAGTAATATCTGCTCCTTTCCACCTGGATCCAGCTTTATTCCGAGGTCGCCCTGGTCCAGCCATCCTAGGACGGAAGGTCCTTTCTCCGCTATGTACAGCTTGCACCACGCTGACCGGCCCCTAAATTCAAACAACAGGCGTCGGAATCCTACCATTGGAATGCGGTCGCCATTGTAGGTGACCGGCCGAATGTCTAGTTTCTCCAACTCCGGGCCCAACTTGGGTCTGAACATGTCTTCCCACACTGCCCGTTGGACGATGGTGAATGGGGATCCCGTGTCTGCCACCACGGTGATGGTGATTCCCCCCATAGACATGTCCAGGATTGGTTTCGTGGATTTCTTCCCTTCTACGCTCAGTACCTGGTCGTATATACATAAGACGGTGACCACCTCTTCCTCTGCGACCTCTTCCAGATCTTCCTCGCCTTGATCGATGCATTTCACCGTGTCCTTGGGATGTTTCTTCCTACACACCTTCTCGTAGTGGCCTAAGATGCCGCAGTGTAGGCACTTGGCACGGAACGCAGGACATCTTCTATCTCGTGCATCGTGGGACCAACTGCCGCATCTGTAGCATGATTTCTTGCCATCATTGCCTGTTTGCTTTCCTTGCCATCTGTTTGTTCCTTTGGCTGCTGGGTCTTTGCCTCTCTGGTCTTTGCGGTGGTCTCCCTCTTGTATCCTGTTCACCATCGTTGGGGGGGCTACGTCTTTCTTGGTCGCATCAGCGCACCTCCTTGCGAGTTCCGCCCTTTTCACGATGACCATGACATCTTTGAGCGTGGTGTCGCCGCTCGCCCATAACTTGTCTTGGACGTTTGTGCTCGTAGTATGCATCACGATCTGATCCTTTATGAATTCGTCTTCCCACAGTGCGTATTTGCACGGGGCGGCTAGCTTCCTCAAGGCCGCTACATATTCTTCTATGGTCTCTCCTGCCCGTTGCCTTCTCTGCTGGAAGTTAAACCTGTCCACCGATACGCAGATAGTGGGGCGATAACGTTCGTCCAAGTCTTCCAATGCATGTGCATATACATCCTTATCCGTGTCTTCCCTCTTTTTGGGCACCAGACTCTTGTAAATCCTGAGACCCTCCGGTCCCAGGTTCAGTAACAGGATCCGTTTCTTTCTTTGGGGGGTGAATGACTCTTCATTTTCGTCCTCCAAGACCCCTATGAAATTGTCAATATATTCTTTCCAATCCTCCCACTTCATCAGGGGGTCTCCGGGTTTCGGTAGGAATTGCACTGGTGCAATCGCATAGCCTGCTGGCGTGCTCATTCTCACCTCCCTGATCGCTGTCGCTCCGACGTCCTTGCTGGTGGGACTCCCTGGGGTTCTGTCCTTTACCTCTGTGTTGGTGTCTTCCTGGGGACTCTCAGTGCTAGTCCCCGCCTCCTCTTCTTTGGTAGCCAGCGCTGTTCCTCCCTGGCACTGCGTCGTGGGAAGGGTTGTGCTGTGGGCTTATCCTCCGTGGGGCGTGCTGCTGCCTCTCCGGCCCCTTCGCCGCCTCTCGGGTGGCTGTGGCTCTGCCACGCTCCTCACTTGTCGTGCCTGTTGGCTCAGCCGTGCCCCCCTTGTGCCCTTTGCTGAATGGGCCGTGTGGAACAGCTCTGCTTTACGCTGAGGTGGGGAGGGGTTGCCTACCCTGCTGCTGCCCACGTGGTGGGGGGGGGGTCCGTTTTTTCCGGATTTGTTGACTGGAGCCTTGTCCCGCCTTCGTCGCCACTGTAAAGTATGCTTATAAATAAGCTGCAGACTGCTGGTATGGTTATGGGTAAGTATTTATTTTATCAACTGACAAGGTTAATTCGAGGAGCGCCGGCCAGCGCTGCCGATCGTAGTCTGCCTCAGCTCGCAATCCGGAATGCGCGCGCAGCGCGCCAACATGGCCGCCGCACGTCACGTTAGACGTGACGTGCATGAACTAGACTGCGCACGCTACAAGGAGAGACAGGGTGTGTTGTGTGTGTGGGTGTGAACTGTGAGAGGTTGTGGGTGTGTGCGCGCGCACAAAAAGGTTGACCACACAGGCCACATACAGTCTCTTTAGAAACATTCTCTAACAAGACTTTCAGCTCCGAGGAGAGACGGTGGTGACTGAAAAAAACTTGTATGTGAGTGAGATCGGGTTTTGCGGCTCCTTCAGTTAATATGAATGAATTAAAAATCTAGGTTTGCTGCTGTTATTTAAAGATATGCAATTCTGAAACTAAATAGCAACATAGCAGCAAGAGCCAAAAAAGCATTATTTTTTTATTTTTTATTTCTGTATTTCTTTATTGTATATAAAAAGAAAATATATATTTAGATGGAGCAAGGAATATACATGAGTGGAGGAAGAAAAAAAAAAAAAGACGGAAGAGAAAAGGAAAGGAAAAGACAAAGAAAAAAAAAAGAAAAAGGGGGGGGGGTTTATTGATAGTTTTTTTCACTCTTTGGAAACCAGATCAACTTCGTTCCCGTGCTGTCTTTTGCAATACATTACTTCCTACTGCTTAAAGTCTTACCAGGGACAGCTCTGTTCGTGCACCCACAGACATCCAAGTAGCTTTGTCCTGAGTGGTACAATTAATTAGTCACATCCATCAGGCTCGGTTGAGGTCTGAGTTAGGACTTCCTTCCTTTCATCATAACCGAGTCGGGGAAGAGTGGCAAAAGACAACCTCAGTGACAGGCAGTCTGTTTTATTTGAAAAAAATATATAAATAAAAAAGCATTGGCAACGCCAATAGGTCTCAGCAATTCAAGAGCTATTGGTGTTGTGGCCGTTAATTCTTTTTAACTACATGTATGGAAAGGAGGCATAAAAAAGAGGGAACATGCCTTTACAGCTGACTGCACAGTATATATGTTTCTGGATTATTACTGACATTTGGTGTAAACTAGGCTTGGCCGATCGCATGGTGGAGAAGTGCTTCATAAAGCTATTTATATAATTTAATGTATTTATCGTGTTTTATAAAATGTGAACATGACCATCAGGGTATCAGAGTCCTGTACAACAAGAAAACTGATGTGGGTTGCAGTAGAGTAAGAACATCTGTCACTTAAGCTATGCAGTGGAAGAGGTGTGGCAAAGCGGCCATGGTGCCTGACTCTGGACCATAGGGTTTCACGGTTCGATCCCTGGCTCCGGTGTCAGGTTAATCCAGCACCATGTAACTCTGGGCAATAGCTGCTTAATGTTCCCAATGGCCCCCAGTGCCGAGACTCCTTTACGGAGGTAGCTGTGCGCTTTACAAATGCTGGCATATACATTTAAGCTATGCTGTTCATAGAATTCGAATAGCAAGGTAAAACATAATGACAGTTCCTAAAAAGTTATTTTATAAAACAAGTCTTTCCAGAAGAATAGCTTTTACATCCTTCTTGAAAAGCCTGTGTGAGGTAATTGTTCTTGTTGAGAGTGGTAGGGAGTTCCAAGTTTTTGAGGCAGAGCTGGCATAAGTGTGCTTGAAAGTTTTCCTTATTTTGAATCTGGATGATTCTAGACGGAGGGATTTAGCACTCTAGAGTCCCTTCCACATCCTGATAGCTTGCTCCTATTCGCCAAGTAGTTAAGACCAGAATTGTGTAGGGCCTTGTGTATTATGCCTGCAACTTTCATTTGGATCCTAGCTTCAACTGGGAGCCAATTGAGGGGTCTAGCGATGGGGAAATGCAATCATAACGATGAGTGCCTGGTAAAAGACTTGAAGCTGCATTTATTGTGACTTTCATTGTGGCTAGGCTGGCTTTAGGTAAATCTGTCAGTATGGCATTCCTATAGTTCAGGTTTGAAAGCACTAGAGATTACACTGCTGATTTGAGGTCTCCTAGCAGTATGAAAGGTTTTAATTTTCTTAGAAGGTGCAGATGTAGATTATCACTTCTGGTTGCAGGTTGTACTCAAGCTTGCATCTTTAGATTTGAGTCTAGTGTGATGCCAAGTGATTTTATGTAGTCACAGGTGGTTGGGGTGCAGCTTAGCGACTTGATGTAATGAGAGTAAGGTTGTGGTTGTTGTGATCTAGAGGATGGGGTATTAGTTTTAGATGGTTGTGTGCCAGAAATCCTGTGTTTTGCTCAGGGTGTCATCCAGTCTCCGGATATCCTCTTGAGAGAAGAGTTTGATGTGGCGCCAAGTGTCAGCAACATACATATGGTAAAGAGATTTGTGATTATATAAGATATCAGTGAGTGGTTCCAGGTATAGATGAAGAGAATTAGTGAAATTATGCAACCTTATGGACCGACCCTGCCAATGTTTGCTACATCTGATAGGGTAGTGCCTATTTTGACTCTTTGTTGTCGGTTCTGCAAGAAGGAGGTGAACTAGTTAAGGACAGCTCCTGATAGTCCATTTTCACTTCAATAGTTACTTTGAGGTGTTTGTGTCGGACCGTGTCGTACGCCGCTAAGTATTCGAAGACAGGATTTGTTTTGGTCTAGTGATGTTTGTATATCATCTAGGATATTTAGAATGGCAACCTCAGTCTTGTGTCCTGGCCTGAAACCTGATTGGTGCTTGTATATTAGCTCAGAATTTTTGATGTGTTCGCATAGCTGATCATGAGAGTATTTTCCCATCAATTTAGCTATGAAAAACAGACTAGCTACTGGTTGGAAGTTGTTTAAGTCTTTCTAGTCAGTGCCCATTTTTTTAATAGGACACGTTACAATGCACGCGTTACAACATGTATCATTACAACACATTTTTTACAACACGAAATCCATTACAATAGATGTTGTTACAACACATGTCATTACAACGCATAATCCATTACAACGCAATTACTATTCTAACTCCGCTGGGCTGTTACTTTGGGGAATGCGTTGTAATGGCATGCGTTGTAATGACATGCGTTGTAATGGATACAATCTGTAACAATGCAGCCTTCTCTCACACACACAAAACAGATGCAGCATGTGCAGCACCAGTGTGAGTACCATCATACATACACAGTATGAACAGCACAAGTACTAACAATTCAGCCCTCACTCACACACAGGACAGACACAGCACTGGAGGACAGTTGTATATGCTTCAGTCACAAAGCTGAAATACAGTAAATACAGCAGATAAAGAAGAGCTTAAAACAAGTACAGCGCAAACAGCAATGGCGCATGTTCACATACAGAAAGACATTATGCAGGACAGCAGCCCTGGCCCAAGCTGGCCTTATACACAGAGAGGGCATGCAATGCGCAGCAGCAGTGCAAGCTTCCTTCATACACAAAGAGGGTATGCAATGGGCAGCAGCATTGGTGCAAGCTTCCCTCATACACAGGGAGGGCATGCAGTGGGCAGCAGCAGCGGTGCAAGCTTCCCTCATACACAGGGAGGGCATGCAATGAGCAGCAGCATTGGTGCAAGCTTCCCACATAAACAGAGGGGGCATGCAAACGGCAGCTGCAGTGCAAGCTTCCTTCACACACAGAGAGGGTATGTAATGGGCAGCCGCTGTCATAAGACCATCACTATAGAGCAGATAGTAATGTGAACTTCATTCCAAGGGCTTAGCTATCAATGGTGCAGCGGGTGCAGTGGTGCCAAGGTCTAGATGGAGGAGGGGTTCAGCTGCACTGGTTACTTCATAGCTTTCTGATGATAGTACGTGGGGCACTGCGTGTTCTCTCTCATGCTGCAATCAGCTCCCAGAAGTAGTTCAGTGTGAATGGTGGGCCATACAAGGGTGTCTGCTGGCGTCTGTACGGGGTTTTTTGCTGTTGAGGATACACGTTTTAGAGAACGAACTGGTCTGGCAACTTATCAAGGTCTGCCAAGCCTGTATGAAAGACCGCATTTCTGCGATTTATCCAAGTTCATTATACTCATATTCTTGATTACCTTGGAATTAATACCCTACGTCAATTGGTCCTCACGGCGACCAGACTATCGTGCCACACTTTTTACTTTGTTCATTTCCTGTCCATGTGGATTTTGATTGAGCTTAATATGGCCTGCCCAGCCTGGACTTGTACATTTCTGTATGTGTAATAACTCGTTGACTTTGCCCTGACGAAGCTCCCACGGTGGGGAGCGAAACGCGTTGGCTGTCCTGTGCACCCATAAAAAAAGATTAATAAAAAGGAGAATATTTTTTGAGAAAACGTTGGCTCTGCGAATTACTTTACATCTGGTGCTGCCTCTACCCTTTTCCGAAATGTCTACTTGTTCATGACGCTCTGTTCTAGATTGTGCCTCTGGTTCCTGCCAACTAGAACTGCTCAGCTCCTCCAAATATTTTGTGTGAAAGCGGCACTACATAAGTAAGTTTATTTGCTCAGGACCCTCTGTCCTACATTCAGACTCTACCCTCTACCTCCTTGCACTCCTGCTCAGCTCCTCGAAGCAGTTTAGTTTGATAGGGGAGCTATACAAGTTTATTTACTCACTCATGACCCTGTGTTGTACATTCTGACTCCAGTCCTCTTACCCTGTACTCCGGCTCTGCTTCCTCTACGGATCTCGCATCGTGCTCCCTGTGGGCTTGGGACTCTCGACAGACCGTACACAGGAGCTCACGGTCGGTGTCACAGAAAAGTTCCATCCCCTTCTCGTGCTTCTGGCACAAATGCTCTGTGTCAGCGACTCCGGGCGCTATTTCCAATATTTTCAGCATTTCTACTATATTTGCTAATCTCTTATTCGGCTTCAGTTCTTTCTCCATGTCAAACCTCTGTCTGCACTCTGGGCAGGATTTCTCTAAATCCTCGCTGGCCTTGACTTTGGTGATGCAGAAGAGACAGAAGATGTGTCCGCAGTCCAAGGTCACGGGGTCAGTGTACAGCTCCCTGCAGATGGAGCAGGTGGCTTCTGCGAATAGAGCAGCCCTGGGGGCTGCAGCCGCCATGTAACCTCGGAGCTCTGCCGGCGCCTCTCTGACAGGAATATCTTTATCAGGGAAGGGCGTGCCCAGGAATGCTGACGACATGTTACCGCCCTTGGGTCACTGCTCCACCCAGTAACTTCAGAGTGAAACGGTTCCTTCAAGTACAAAATATCAGAGCTCAGAAAGATTGTATGTGACACCCTCAGGTCACTGCTGCCCACACTGGGTCAGATTAAAACACGAGCGATCAGGGAGTTTGTATGTGACACTTAAGGTGTGCAGATTCAATTGGTCCTGTTTGCAACATATCAAACTAAATATTACTTGCACATGCATTCGTTCTTGTGTGTTGTTTTATTCTTTTTTGTTGTGAGATCTTGTTTTCTTCTTGTCTTTTTTCCACCTGTTTCATCTTAATTCACCAGCTGAATGAGACCCCCTGCACCTCTCTTCCAAGACCCTTGTAATCCATGGGTTACAGAGAGTTGTCGCTTTAGGTCATTGTTCAGGTATGTGGGGAGCTTAGATTTACAACAGATTGGAATAAGAATCTCCTTTACTCCTGACTTTGTAACAAAGGTCAAATGTTTTTCTTCATCTCTTCATTTTATCATCTCTCAGCTTATTTCCTTAGGGAGACTGAAGAGGATTTAGCCGAATTTCAAATTCAAGTAAAATAACTAGAAACACATTGGTTGTACATTGTTAGGACAGAGAAGGGACCTGAACACAGCTCTGGGCAGGGTGCACCCCTGCCTTGGGTTCACCCTACCAATCTGTAATGTTTATCACCATTACCATAACAAACACCATGGTCTTGCCTTTATTACAGAATCTTGGGCGGATGAGAGATCTGGCCCTGACCTAGGGCCTGATTACATTGCCAGTCGGAATGGCGTCTGCAGTCCTGTCGGAGGCAGTCGGACCGCCAAAGGTCTCGACAAAGTGTTCACTCCAACTGCCGTATTACGATGCATGCGTCGTGTACTCAGACTGACAGCTGAAAAAACGCTGACTCTGACAGCTTTTCTCTAACCGCCAAGATGGTGGTCGGAGGAAAACTGCATCCATAGGCCAGTACAGGCATCTCCAACTGCAATCCAAATTACGATATGTGCTTCCGAAGACCCGACGGCAGAGGTCAGACAGGCTGCTTTGAGTTGTCGGAAACAAAGGTTTCAACATCTCTCCAGCAGTCTCCACCATGGATCCTTCCTTCCAGATACCCCCTACACCTGGACTGCTGGACCCTGATGACTACGATTCTGTGGGTGTCGGAATCCAGGAAAGTCCTACTGCGGTATGTATCCCCATTGCCTGGACTGTGCACAAGCCACCACACATCAGCAACAGGGTATAGGGTGAACAAGGCATATCCCCACATATGCCATGCCTGTGCGTACAATTCACATGCTTTCTGTGAGTTTTGAATACATTTGCAGCAACACATTCGGGGAAATGTGCTTCGCCGCAGCTGCGACCACCACCATAGCAGCGGTTGTATCCTATTACGGCGGGTGGAGAAACCGCAGACATGGTGGTTGGACAATCAATCCAACTAACATCGTAATGAGGCCCTTAGTCCTAGCCATTCCACCATCATACTCACTGTTTAGATTAGACCGTATAGGTAAGAGAGGAGGTGGTTTATCGTTAGTATATCAAAGCCATTCTTCTGGCAGTTTTTCTGTTGTATCCTCCTCTAAGGATTTTGAGGCCCCTCGGCTAACCTGATAGACATTATGAAAAGCCTTCCAATGCCCCAACTGGTTAAAGCTCCTTCTCACTCCACCAGCCATACGCTGGATGGCATCTTTACTGCCAAAACTTTGTTTGTTTTCTCTTAGACAATGCCTTTAACATGGTCTGGTTATTCAGCAGTAATGTTTTATCTGAAATTTGATACCAAGTTCACGCCACAAACCACTGGGGGACTGCATTATCTGGCAGCCTAAGCACCAGGAGGTGCCAAGATCATCACTTGGCACCCGGAGGCGCATAAAGAGGCAGCGGGGCTCGGGGAGAGCAGGAGCCACTTCACGCCGCAAACCCCTGGGGGACTGCATTACCCGGTAGCCTAAGCACCTGGAGGTGCGTAAAGAGGCTGCGGGGCTCTCTGCGTCCGTCAGAGAGCGGAGGGGGCTGGGCTGGGACATCCCTCTCACGCCTGCTGCCTGGCCACCGTCTGTTTGCTGTAACTGAAAGTTTGTCTGAGATGGGTAAAAAAAAGCCTACAGTAACGGCTACCCCTGGGATAACTATACCCACCCTTGATTCATTTTCAACTAAAGCCAATAATCCCATTTCTATGGAAATTGCTATAGCAGAGCAAAGGCGCTCACTGGGGGATGGTGCTTGTGTTTCTTTAGAAGGTTCAGAAGGTGTGTTTCCTGCCCCCGCCCCCAAGTCCAATGCTAACTCTGGAAGATTGGGCCTAAGACTTGCAGATGCTGGTAGTTTGCTTTTAACGGTTCAGTTTCCTTCAATGGTAAAAGCCACGGAAACAGGGGTGGCCTTAGGCATGTGCAAGCTGTGCACCTACACAGGGCCACCAAACCCCAGGGGCTGCCACGCTAATATATATTCTTAATATAATAATCCTCTGAAGATGGATACATATTTGCTTGGCGGCCCCTGGCAGGGATTTGACAGCTCTGTTCCACTTCCAAACACCCTGACCCCCCCCCTCTTCTCTGGCCTCCGTGCTCCGCCCCGCCCTGACCCCCTCTTCCAGGGCCTCCCTACCGACGCTCCCTGCCCAGGACCGCCATGAGCCTAGAGCCGCCCCCTAATGGAAAACATTACGAATAAGGTCACGCTTATTACTCCCTCTATCACCACAAACTCTACCATTCTACCGCCTGCAAGTGGTAAGAGGAAAAAAGGCCCCTATAAAGAGTCAGCCCCCCATAAACACAAAATTCCCCCCCAGTCAAGCCTAATCCTGGATTCTGTCAACCTAGATTTATCACGGCCTCCAGAGGATCTGTATTTTTTATTATCCCCTCTGTTTCAACCAATTTTGTCCCATTTGGAGTCCATCGAACAGAAATTACAAGAGCTTTTAAGTCATAGTTCTGCTCCTAAACAAATAACCGCTCTTGTTAATGATGTTATACAACACCCAGAAAATCCCTCTAATGTCCATCCTCCGCACTTGCGGGTGGATAGCTCTCTAACTGTGGGCAAATATGGGTTTGAAGCGGCAAAAACTCCCTGATCTACAAGGACTCAATTGAATATTTGTGAGACGCAAATAAGCGCTAGAGACTGTCCACAAGTGATTCGATCATTGGATGGTACGCCCCTTGGCCCTTCTCCTCTCATTGTTGGTGAGACCAGTCAATCTATTAGAAGTTTGCAGAGAGAATCTAACCAATCACAGGGGATCTCTTACAATTACACATTGGACCTTCCTCCCGCAGCTTGTCCATATGTTCTTGTATTGGTCAACGTTCCAGTCCTTAGATCCTCCCAAAGATAATCCACATCATCACAACTTATGGACAAATCTCTGCACTTGCTTTCTAATCACAGAAGAAGAGGGCACCTAATACGGAATCAACTAATAAAGGCAAGAAGAACACCATGGATTGGTCCAACTATAAAGGGCACTGAGTATGATTGTATTGTGCTAAATTTTGATAATCCACATATTGTAAGAGACCTACTCTTTCAACCTTCATTGGCTCACAAGGTATCTACTAAAATTACCTTTGTACCCCTGGGCTTTTTCTATAACCCACAGAGCTTGTATCATGGTCAGTCCCTAGTAGCAGTTTGGTTCTCCCTGCTTGCGATAGTATAGCTATGTTGAATCATATGAATGACACAAATTATCTCTCTTATAAGAGATTTGCTCCCGTATCAGGTCTAGACTCCTGTGATTAACTCACATCTGTTAACTGGTTATCCCAAATGCCACCTGATTAGGGGAAAACGCAGGTACTGTTAATAATGAACAACTGTCGCTTTAGGGAGTATTGGATCCATAGTGTAATCAGGGCTAGGAGCCAGTAAGTTTTACCTCATCCAGTGTTGTTATGTTATGTTATGTTAGGTGATCTTTTATAGCGCTCGACTCACCCGGGGGCATCTCAGTGCTGCCAAGGACTATTCCTGAGACTGAAAGAAGACAGAAGGAATTAGAAAAGAAAGGCTTTTAGCTGTTTTCTAAATGTGCCATAATTGTCAATTTTACGAAGGGGATCTGGTAGCTGATTCCAGTATCTTTGCGCTAGATATAAAAATGCTTTCCCTCCGGAACGACACAGCCTAATACGTGGTACTTAAAGGAGACCCCGCGTCCCGAACCTCAGGTTCCTGTTAGGTACGTGTTTGCTAAGTTTATTTTGGAGGTATTTAGGACCTCTTCCGTTGAGTGCTGTATAAGTGAGGCAGCAGATCTTAAAAAAAAGATCTCTTTCTCGCCGCTAGACAGTGGAGTTCTCCCAAATGGGGCGCTGAAGCGGAGTCCACTGTGCGATCCAGAATCATCCTAGCTGCAGTGTTCTGAATCACCTGCAGTTTGTTCAGCAGGGCCTCGCCTACCCCGGCCAACATTGCATTGCCATAATCCAATCGACTGATAACCATAGCCTGAGCCAAGGTTTTGCGATGAACGGTCGGCATAGAGGGGAGGATTTTACGCAGCAGACGTAAGCTGTAATAGCAGGAGCTGGTCGTGGAAGTGATGTGGTCTCTCATTGGAAATGTCTCATGGTGATCTCCATGATGTAAACATTTTATCTCCTGTGTTGGAACATAGCAGGCTACAAAAGTAAGCTTGATAATGAAGAATGGCTTTCTGTCCTCACAAATTTTCACATTATTTGAGTACAAGAAACTTGGGAGACCAATTCAATCTCCATTCATGGATATCGTTCATTCCAAACACTAGCAATACCAGCCTCAGGGGAGACACAGGGGGGTCTACTTACACTGATCTCCAACTCAGTTGTATTTATTATCTTCAGTTTTTATAAATAACTCACCCTACTTTCATATTTTAATAATCATAGGATGTGATTCTTGGGATTTTATGTTAGTGAATTATTATAATACTAATACCCTAAACCCCGATGCGGTCCCCAAGCATTTAAACAATCTATTTGACGAACTAGTGGAGACTCATCCTAATTCTCAAACTCATCTGGCTCAGAGATTTTAATCTAAAGGTATGTCCAAGATACACTAAGGAAGCATGCAGGATTGTAGATTTTAGGGAAGCTCCTATTATACACTTTTATCATGATTTACAGGGTCATGTCGTAAATAACATCTTAATGAAATGGCAATTGTAGGTCCATAATGAAATAGATCCAATTACGGGCTGCATTTTCCCACTTTTTTTAGAGCAGGGTACTCCTCTACAATTGATTATATTATTTCTACTGACACCCTTGAAATACGTTTCATAGAGCTAAAGCCACAATTTACAGTATTTAGTGATCATGCCATGCTCTTGTGTGCCCTATGTTGGCATAACTCTAATATCACGTAATGGCACCAGAGTCCCTGAACCTACCGTAGCTAGGAAAAATGGCTTTGTGTTAAAATGAGATACAGTTAATGACGCAAAGTTTTTTATTAATCTAATTTTGGCAAATCAAGAGGCGATTCGATTTTGTCTGGACCCACTGCAGGCAAAACCCAGGTAGTTGAGGCGTTCAGTAATCTCTAAACTAACATTAATATACAGCTGACACATTCAGTGTCGGCAAGACCCATTCTGCAGTATCGCTGGTTTGATAAGTCCTGTGTTACTGCCTCAAATAACTTACTGATAGCTCTTAAAACTTTACCAAGGATTAGAGACCTTATTCGTACTTTGAGGGACACCTATAAAACTGCGAGAGCCTTCAGATTAAAACAGTTGAAATCTGAGGCCCTGGACAATTTAAAGCTTAAGGGGGAGAGGAGTTGGCCTAACGGCTAGGGTGGTCGACCTCGAATCTGTGGAACTGGGTTTGAGTCTCTGCAATGACGCTGAACGTCCTATGATTCTGGGCAAATCACTTGATCTTCCTGGGGCCTAGCCAAAATGAATGTGTGTCCTCGTGTAACGTAACTGATGCTATGTAAAGCCTTCGAATACCTGATTCTGGTCAAGTTTGTGCTATATAAAACTCTTCAAAAAAAAAGTGTGCTTCGCAATAATAATGCATTTTGGAAGGTGATTAATAACCCTTTTTTAAATGATCAAGGAGGACCTTCTACGGATATACACGTTGATGAAGACTCCTGGATAAAGAACTTTCAGGAAATCTTCAAGCTCCCAGATGTTTTTCATTTTTCAGATAGATGCCCACCCATTAAGTCGCCTTCTTAGCACTCATTTGAGCTTAAGGAAATCACACTGGCACCGACTCAATCGCCATCCATGAAAGCGCCAGGCCCTAAGGACACCTTTCTCTTGAATATTCCTTTTTGGGCTCCGTTGTTAATTATGGTTTTTAACGCAATAGCACAGTCTCGTCCCCTGCCCTCCTAGAAACGATCTTTATTATCCCAATTTTCAAGAAAGGGGACATGTCTTCCCCTGCCAATTATCAACCTATCTCATTGCTTGACAGCACAACCAAGTTAATGGGTAGGTTACTGTAAAATAAATTGGTAGCATGGGTGGATGATAACAAGATCCTCACGGATGTACAGTATGGGTTCAGGAAAACATTGACCAGTGTCTTAATTTGTCCCTGATGGTAGGAAAGTGCACTTTGGCTAACAAGGGTACCATATACATGACTGTAATGGACCATTCTAAGGCCTTTGCCTGTGTTGTGCACAGCAAACTCTGGCTCATCTTGAAGGAAATGGAAGTAAACGAGGCAATCATAGAGTTTATTAGGGGCTTATACAGGGATGCAACCACCATGGTTCGCTATGGGAGGCACGGTGAATGCACAAATGCCTTCAAAATCGAAAGGGGCGTCAGAAAAGGATGTGTTTTGGCGCTGTTTTTGTTTGCCCTCTACACTAATAAATTAAATACTGCCCCAAGTAACACTGCGGAAGATACTCCCCATGTACTGATGACTTTCCTTCCAATTCTGCTTTACGTAGATGATGCCGTGTTGCTGGCAAGGACCCCTTTCGCTCTGTAAAACTTGTTTGTACTATACTCCGCTTTTATCACTAAACTGGACCTACATGTGAATAAAGCAAAAACATATAATAAGGCATTGGGTCGGCCAAATAAGAAGCAGCTAAGCTATCACTTAGATGGGGATAAAATAGAGCAAGTTTACTGTTTTAACTATTATGGGGGGGTTTTGATTCTAAGCAGAACTGGAAAGGACATTTTGCAGACACAAGCTAACATCATGGCCCAAAGTATTGCTGCCATTTTTAGGTTTTTCAAAAAATTGTGATGCAAACCACTAATGGAAATGCCCACATTAGACCTGGCACCATTGGTGTGGGTCTCCCTTCCATTTTGTCGCTGTTGCCTCCTATGTTTTTGCTATGTTTTGCTGGTCTAGATGCTTTGGGCACTTTGCCACCGCGGTTCAGTGCCAAAGTGCAAGTGCTCCTTAATGTAAATTGTTGTAATGGATTAGCGATTCCATGATTTGCTATTTGATTGTCAGACCCTAGTACAGTGCACCATGTGTGCCCAGGGCCTGTAAATCAAATGCTGCTAGTGGGTTTGCAGCACTGGTTGTGCCACCCACAGAAGCAGCTTTTAAAAAACATGGCCCAGGCCTGCCATTGCAGAGCCTGTGTGCAGTCTGGGACAGCCATGTTGATTTGGCAAGTGCAACTTCTTGCCAATCCCTAAACCTTCCCTTTTCTACATGTTAGTCACCCCTAAGGTAGGCCCAAGGTACACCTATGGGCTGGATGCATTGTATGTGAAAGGTAAGATATGCCTCGGTGTGTGTCGTATGTCCTGATAGTGAATTACAGCCAATTTAGTTTTTCACTATTGCAAAGCTACCTGTTCCCAGAGGCCAGAATGGGCAGTTTGTTTATAACATCTTATAATCATAACTGACCCAGGGAACAAGGTAGAAAAACAAGTTTAGTATGCCTGAACTCAGAATGTTAAAATACATCTTTTAGTGTAGGTGATTTTTACATTCTGTGTTTGAAAATACCACTTTCAGAAAGTAGGTATTTTCTTACCTAGACATCCAGTATGCCTCTGCTAGGTTTGTGTATTACATGTCTGGTTTCTGAGTGACAGGGGGCTGGAGAGGGCTTTGGCTCAAGCAGTCTGATGAGTCAGGGCTGGGCTGAATAGGACCTGGGCTGAATAGAGAGTAGAAGGAGGAGACTTCATTTTAGCTACCTGGGCCAGGTCTGCTTTCAACAAGGCCGTCTCCACCTCCTGCCAGGAAGCGGCACCAGGGAGGACAGAACTGGTTTCGACTAGGTACAGACATTCTCTGCCTTCAGAGAACAAAGGCTTTAGTAGTATACATTTTGGGGCCCAGACCCCAGAACTTTAGATCACTTCTGGGAATCAAGAAGAACCTTTGCCAAGGAAAGAAACCAGGAAAGCTGACGGAGGAGACTGCCCCTGTGCTATTTACTGTTTGGCATTGGCCTGCAGTAGTTAGTTATTGCCAAGGAAAGGAGAAGAGGAACTTTGTGTGTACTTTATCATCTTGAGGAAGATCTCCAAGGGCTTGAAGCTATACTTGCCTCTTGTTCTAAAGTCTCAGGGACACAAAGACTTTACCACCAGCTCCCCTGAATTCCCTTGCTGGGAATCCTACCTGCAGAGAGGTGCCTGCTTCTGTTTTTGGGACTTCTAGAGACTGAGTGTTGCTGGGAGCTGGAAACACGACACAACGAGGAAGAAGCGTGTCGCCGAGTAGCTGTTGCTCTTGCATCGCTGAAGAAGCGCGCCGCCGCCACAGCTGCTTGCCGACGCATCTCGAAGAATCGTTTTGAATTACCGGAGAAGCATGTCGCCCCTGCAGAGGTTGCTGTTACATCACCTGAGAAGCGTGTAGCAGACCCTGTTGCGGCTCAAGAGTCCACCGAGTTTGCCACACGGCTGTCGGGCATGCACGCATCGCATCCAGTTGTCGCATCACATCAAAGACGCCATTTTGCCGCATCGCACCGGATCGTCGCATGGTTTTGAAGCACCATCTTGTTGTATCGTAATCTGAATGCAGTAAGAAACCGAGGCATCACCTCCTCCCTGGTAAGGAACTGACGCATCACCTCCCCTGCGCTGCAGTAAGGAACCAACGCATCATCTCCCTTGAAGCAAGGAACTGACGCATCACCTTCCCTGCGACCCTTTTGTTTGTGTTACAAAACCCATCCAAGGTACTTCTAGAGTAAAGTTTTACCATCTACATTGAACTAAGCTATTTCTACCATTTTAAAGTCATATTGTTGATATAATAGTGTGGATTTTTGTCGTTTGGTCTTGTGTTAAGTCTAGTAAAGATTACGTATTTTTCTAAACTGGTGTGGTGTCCATTTGTAATGTTTTCACTGTATTACTGTATGTGTTCACAAATGCTTTACACACTGCCTCTGAGATAAGCCTGTCTGCTCTTGCCACGCTACCAAGGGGGTGAGGAGGGGTTATTTTAGGAGGTTATCCCCTTTGCCTGACTAGGAGCAAGGGTCCCTATTTGGACAAAGGTGCAAACTATTGCCAAATAGAGGCCCCCATTTCTAACAGTCCAAAATCCATGTGGCCAAAGCTGTATCAGTTGCCACATACGGAGCTGCTATATGGGGGATATCAGAGGTAAGGGCACTTCAAATTATAGTGGATAAATTGGTTACAAGATTGCTCTCACTCCCTTTAGCAGGCAATAACTTTATCATGAGAAATGTAGTCTGCCCTTTATAGCTGATGCTATTAAACTGGCCCCACTCACTCTATGGCTTTCAGTCTGTAAAAGAACCTTGTTTGATATGAATCAGAAGATCATTATAGCTATTATGAACCTAGATCAAGCTCATAAAGTCCCCTGGCTATCATATGTTCAACAAACTCCTGTCTCATTGGGGCTAGCATATTGATCTGATGCTCTATCCTTATGCCAACAATTCCTAAAAACAAGATTAAAAGATATTTTTATAAAAAAAACAGTTGCAGAAAGATGGGAAAGATATAGAGGCAAACAATATGTTAGGATCTATGACAGTCTACTATACATTCCCTTAGACTCTAGCTCTTATCTTGTGTTCATAGAGAACAGACTGCATCGCCACATTTTGATTAGATTTCAATTAAATTACATTCCGTTAATGTTGTGCCACCCGAACAAAGTTTTTCTATAAACAATCTACCGCCTTGCCCCTGCGATGATAAGGCAATTCAATCTACTGTGCATTTTCTCTTTTTTGTTAATTTTATACAACAGAGAGAAAGAATTTCATTGTGCCACATTGCAATCTGTTCTTTTGCACTTGCACTTTCCCTATTTTATCTTAACTAGAAACTGCGTTTGAGTGTTACGCATTGTCATCACTCCTATTGGCAGCTATAAAATCTCGCAAAGCTTTATAGTACACCCTTTTTAGTGTTTTAAAATGATTGTCTGACTTGAAACTTGATGGGGCATATTATCAACAAAATGCGAGAAATATCGAAGAGCGCGCTTAGCATGTTTTCTTATATCGCTGGATTTCATCGGCGAGTTAGCGTGTGATTATCAAGACTTATCTCAAAGGAGACATGAAATCCAACAATAGCAGCAAAAAGTGGGAATAGCGCGGGAAATGAAAACCTCGCTGATACGCCCCTGTGGCCTTAGCCTTGCAATCCACCTCCCATTATTAAGATGGCTAAGTCAACTTTACAGCAGGAGTTAAATTCCTGCAATAAAGGGGGTTTTGCGTGATTATCATTGCTTCGTGGGTCTGCTGCCGGCTTGATAATGTCTCGAAGCCATGTTTGCGAGTTCTCCCATGCTGTTTTACTGAGGAACGCCTACTTTGCATGTCATTAGCGATGGCATGCAGGGAGTATATAAAAACAGCAGCCATCATGCGAAAACAAGCGCTAACAAGGGATAGCGTGAGCTTGTTAATAGTGCGATGTAAATCTTGACACCTTTTTGGCTTTTAAAGCCAAAAAAGCGGGTATATGGCCGTTGGTAATATGCCCCTGGATGTTTGTTGCTATTCTTATCTTTTTTAATATGACATTTTTATTCCAATTGTTTAATGGCTGCTATGTATTGAATTTATTTCTCTAACTCTGGTTCTTTGTGTCATATGTAATGTTATTTTATATGTACTTTTATGCATTCTTTATTGTAATGCAAAATAAAGTTATGTGATGATGATGATACTGATGATACCAAGTTATTAAAACTAATCCCTGCTAGCACTGTTAAAAACTGGTGGCCTTGTCAGAAAATTGAGGCAGAGCCATTTGACAGCAATCTGTCATCCTCACTCCCCATGGTCTCAAATTGTCTTGACCAAGACATTTCAGAATACAGCTCCTGGCATTTGCCTTTAATCATGTGGCCCCTCTTAAATTGGGTTGTACTAGGAGGTTAACCTTCTCCCAACCCTGGTTTTCGTAGAATCTTAAACATCTGAAACCGCTCTGTCGATGCCAAGAGCGTCACTGGAGTCATAATCATGAATACAGAGCCCAGATCTTTGTGGAGAAATCTGCTTTTTTCTCCCAAAAAATAATCTCAGCCAAGAATTCAAATAGAGAAACTTTTTTCCACTGACAATAAACGTGCAAAATGTAATGACCATGACAAAATAGATAGCAGTCAAACTTTATGCGACAATGTCGCATCCGCTTTTCATGTGTAAGTGTTGGATATTTTCAAAAACCTTTTCAGTACTTTAAGTCAAGTCTCTTCAAAATCATTCAATGTCCCTCCTCCAGTTTCTGGAAATTTTGTTTCCCAGACTTCTAGGTCAGTGCTACCCATTTTTAGTTCTCTATCTCTTTCTTCCTTTTCTTCTTTAACTGTGGATCAAGTTCAGGATTAGGGGTCGGCCGAGCTTGCGGAGTTGCACTATGTGGAAATCAGAGGGGTTGCATAAAAAATTCAGTTGAATTCCACAGAGTTCTGCGAGCGGGTGACGTTGCTCCACTGGCCCACCCCTGCATTAACAGTACCAGCATAATCGTTACTTTTCAGCCATATGTTAGACTCTGAACCCCACTGCACTCAGGATCACTGCCACCATACTTTGTAATGCACTTAGACCGCTAGTTTAGAGTCACCCACCCCTTGGTGTGCAAAGCTCCTTTACAACATTGTTGGCTGATCAGTGTCTCCTACTGTGCTGAGTATGCGCTTGCCCGGGATATTAGTGTATTATATTTGAGCAGGTGCAGCAACAGGGAGGATTCATTGAAATCCTGCCTGTTGCTGCACATGGTCAAATATAATACACTAATATTCCGGGCATGCGCATACTCAGCGCAGTAGGAGCCACTGATCAGCCATCAATGTACAGAAGCTTTGCAGATTGTGCACCACCTGAAATGCCTGGCTGAACTGCTGTAATGAGCCACAGTGAGCTGAGGATGTGTGCGTGCAGCTAGGCATGAGGATCCACTGAGGCTGGCGAGCAGTCCTGTGGTAGCATGGCCACAGTGCAGAGGCCTGTGTTGGTCCAGGGAAGATTGGTGGATGCAGCAGTGCCTATGAGTTGAAACCTCTGTAGGATCCAGGCTGGGTAGCTCCGCAAATGCGTGTCTGCTCTCTTAGGACCCTCTAACCTCGGGTGAAGTGATTAGGCATTATTAGAGGGTCTCCTTTCAGAAGTGTAAACAGGGCATTAAAATGCACAGCAGAGGCACCCCCCACATGGTCGCACCACGCGAATCCCAATAAATTCAGACCACACAAATTTCTGTTTTATGGAAGATTTGAGGCCGCAGTTTATTAGGCATTTCCAACTTACAAGCGATCCTTTACACACCATAATTGTTTGTCCGGCGAGCCTGTTTCCTTACCCCATCTGCTCTGCACTGTGCCCTACATTCAGTGCAGCTCTCTTTGTCAAGGTGACGTATCCGGGGATGCAACCCTTCCCTTTCAATTCGGGCAAGCTTTGTGCTTCCAGCCCGACCGGGTAACCTTTTACTTTCGGTTTCCACACACTCTGGGTAAGCGTCTGCTTTAACCCAACCGGATGACCCTTTTGCTTCCGGTGTCCACACACTCCCGGGTAACCAGCCGGTTCCCACCCGGCGGAGTGACCTTTTCACTTCCGGGGCCCACACATTTCCTTCCGGTTAGGCGTTTGTACCCCACCTCCGCCAGGTGCCTACTGTTTCCCCACCCATCTCTGCAAAGGTGACCCGGTGACCGGTACCCACTTCCTCCCTGCCACAGGCTCCGCCCTCAGCTGCGTCATTAATTGTTTACTTCCGGTTCACATGAACCAAGGACCTTGAGGAGCTTGCCAGTGACCCCCTGGGTCCTGACTGCCCCGTTTGTGGTCTGTGCCCGCTTTGCAACCTGCTTTTTTGTATTCCTCTTGGATCGCTATATATATATATTTTTTTGCTACGTTGCTGTCCCTTCTTCCGACTCAAAGGACCTCTTGCAAGTCCGTTATGCCTCTGCGACAAATGTCCCCCCCTTGAATCTTGTTCCTAAGCGGGTGGGTAGGCGGGTCTTCTCCTGACAAGATTCTCCAGAGAAAGAGGGCCTTGTGCCCGGTGCCCACCTTTAAATACCCTTTCCTCCCTCCCACATTCCTAACCCTAGATTTACGGCTGAGCTGGCCCAGCCCAATTATCTGGTGGTCCCGCTCTTTCCTAGTCTCTCTCCCTTTCCTTATCTCTTACCAATCCTGTACATTGGTGTTCGGGCTCTGCTCCCCCGGGGCGGCCTCCACTGAGACCCCCGGTCCAGCCACTATCCCCGTCCCCCTGGGGAGTGGGGGCCGAACCAAGGGGCACAGCAGAGGCACCCCCCACATGGTCACACCACCGAATCCCAATAAATTCAGACCACACAAATTTCTGTTTTATGGAAGAATTGAGGCCGCAGTTTATTAGGCATTTCCAACTTACAAGCGATCCTTTATCAATCAATGAATCAATCACTGCATTTCTAAAGCCCGCCACATACCTGTGAGGATCTCAAGGCGCTGGGGGGGGGCTGCTACTGATCGAAGAGCCAGGTCTTGAGGAGTCCTCTGAAGACCAGCAGGTCCTGGGTCTGTCGTAGGCTGGTAGGGAGAGTGTTCCAGGTCTTGGCGGCGAGGTAGGAGAAGGATCTGCCGCCGGCAGTGGTTTTCCGGATATGAGGAACTGAGGCGAGGGTGAGGCTGGCAGAGCGGAGACTGGGGTGGGGGTGTGGAAGCTGTGTCGGTCGTTGAGGTATGTAGGTCCGGTGTTGTGCAGCGCTTTGTGTGCGTGGATGAGGAGTTTGAAGGTGATCCTGTTGTTGACGGGGAGCCAGTGTAGGCCTCTCAGATGGGGTGTGAAGTGGCTGCGTCGGGGGACATCGAGGATCAGTCGTGCCGAGGCGTTCTGAATTCGTTGTAGTCGTCTAAGGAGCTTGGTTGTTGTTCCTGAGCAGAGGGTGTTCCCGTAGTCGAGTCTGCTGATGACCTTGACCCAGCTCCTGAGGCGGAAAGCCGGGAGCTGGAGGTACTTTTGTATTTGCAAGCATTTTAGAATTTTAACAAAAACAAACCTTTTTAAAATTTGCGTGGTGTCACTTACTTGTTGTTCTTAAATCCAGCACCACTGCCAGAATCTGCTCCCTGTTGAAACGCACAGCCGATCTTAACGCTGTGACGCTTCTGACCATCCCCAGCGGCCGCCATCAGACCAGGCGTGCACGCTGACCACGCCCACTTAGGCCACGCCCCCCGAGTGATCCATATAAGCGCTGACCACTAGCGCTTCTGTATTCACCTTGACCCAGCTCCTGAGGCGGAAAGCCGGAAGCTGGAGGTACTTTTGTATTTGCAAGCATTTTAGAAATGTAACAAAAACGAAGCTTTTTAAAATTTGCGTGGTGTCACTTACTTGTTGTTCTTAAATCCAGCACCACTGCCAGAATCTGCTCCCTGTTGAAACGCACAGCCGATCTTAACGCTGTGACGCTTCTGACCATCCCCAGCGGCCGCCATCAGACCAGGCGTGCACGCTGACCACGCCCACTTAGGCCACGCCCCCCCGAGTGATCCATATAAGCGCTGACCACTAGCGCTTCTGTATTCACCTTGACCCAGCTCCTGAGGCGGAAAGCCGGGAGCTGGAGGTACTTTTGTATTTGCAAGCATTTTAGAATTTTAACAAAAACGAAGCTTTTTAAAATTTGCGTGGTGTCACTTACTTGTTGTTCTTAAATCCAGCACCACTGCCAGAATCTGCTCCCTGTTGAAACGCACAGCCGATCTTAACGCTGTGACGCTTCTGACCATCCCCAGCGGCCGCCATCAGACCAGGCGTGCATGCTGACCACGCCCACTTAGGCCACGCCCCCCTCCGGGTTAAATATGTGCATTTACAGGAAGCGCAGCGGACGAGCGCAGCGGGAGCGCCGTTTGCGCGCCGAAGGCGCGCCTAAGGCAAGCCCGTCTGCGCCCGTCCGCGACCAGCCGGGACCCGGGGCCACAACCCCTGATTCTCGTACCACCCAGAGCGTGACCTACAGCACAGCTATCCTATACAACATCGGTAAGACTTCCACACCCCAGTGCTCCCATAGCTACGCTCCAACAGAGCTACCCGCCCAATGTTCAGGCTGCAAACACGTCTTCCGCAAATCCCCGCCGGCCGCGGCACAAACGTACCATATGTACGCGCTAAACTGCCGCTCCTTACCTAAACACAGCTTACAGATTGCTGTGCTGCTCGAGGAGATAAAGCCAGACGCAGTTTTCATGACAGAAACGTGGCTCACTGCTCACTCTGGACCAGAGGTGGTGCAAGCCTTACCTGTAGGCTACCATATCACTAGAGTAGACAGACCGACAGGGAGAGGCGGAGGTCTGGCGATTATTCTGAAGAACCAGTACCGATGCCGTACAACAGCGGAAACTATCCCTGAGTGCGAGAGTGTAGCATTCTGCATAGAGTTCAATGCAAATAGCTCCTTTTCCGGCACCCTGATCTACCGCCCCCCAGAGCCTGCAAAACGGTTCCATAGGTCCCTTCCAGAAATTATAGCGGAAAGAATTCTTTCGTCCACCAACCATACGATTCTGGGGGACCTAAATCTCCACTTCAACTCCCCCTCTGACCACATTGCCCAGGAATTACTAAATGACCTGGAAGCCCTCCAAATGTCCCAACTGGTTACAGCCCCAACACACGAAAAGGGCAATTTACTTGACCCTATATTCAGTAACTGTCGGGATTTAACTGTTGATCAACCCACCCCCCTTCCATGGTCGGACCATTTTTTGGTCCCTTTTACTTGGGCTAATCACAAAACTCCCCAGACACCGCCCCAAGTCACTACCAGGAGAAACTGGTCAAAACTCCCATTTGAGTCCTGGCTGCTTAACCTGGACTCCACTCGCCCGTCACCCTGCCAAGACCCCAATGTGGCAAACGCCCACTATGAAAGTTGGATCACCCACTCATTAGATTCGATCCTCCCGCTTCGTAGATCCTCCTCGAAGAGACTACAGAAATCAGCTCCCTGGTTTTCTGACTCTCTAAGACAGCTAAAACGCCTCTGCAGGCAACGAGAGAGAGCCTGGCGCCTAGACTTCCTCCCAGATAAAAAGGCCGCCTACAAAGAGGCGATCAAAACCTACAAAGAAGGGATCAGAACGGCCCAGGCAACCCATTACTCTGAGAAAATACTAGAGGCAAAATCCAAGCCTAAAGAAATTTTCCGAATTATAAAGCAATGCTCCAGTGCCAACACGGCACCCCCGCCTATCAAAACCCAGGATCAATGCAATGAGCTTGCGGACTTTTTCCACAACAAAGTCCTAAAAATTCACTCTACCTTTTCAACAGCAGCCACCAACCCAGATGCAACTAATTTACCTCCCCCCAGATCACTTCCTCACCTAGACCAGCCTTCCCTCGAGCACTTCCCCCCTCTGGATCTCGACACTCTAAGCAAGGTGGCACGACAAGTCAAGTTGGGCTCCCCTTGTGACCCTGCTCCCCCAGAAATCCTGATGCAGGCAAGCGAAGCCACCCTGCCTGTAATCCTGGATCTTCTAAATACATCCATATCCACTTGCTCAGTCCCCACTGCCTGGAAGCAGGCAATGGTACGGGCACTGTTGAAGAAACCCAGCCTGGACCCTAATGACCACTCCAGCTACCGCCCTATCTCACTTCTCCCTTGGGTGAGTAAGGTGTTAGAGAAGTACATAAACGCTCAGCTGGCTCAGTTCCTGGAAGACCATTCGCTATTACATACATCCCAGACAGGCTTCAGACCGAAGCATGGTACAGAAACCGCCCTGTTAGCGGTCACCGAAGAAACTAGAAGGATACTAGACCAGGGAGGATCAGTGGCAGTGATCCTCCTTGATCTAAGTGCCGCCTTCGATACGGTCAGCTACACCATCTTGCTGGACCGTCTCTGTAACATCGGAGTTTCTGGTGACGCTTTAAGGTGGTTTGACTCCTTTCTGTCTGGGAGGTCATTTCAGATCTTCGACGGAGAGATGAGGTCCTCGAGCAAACCCCTGACCTGCGGAGTACCTCAGGGCTCCTCCCTGAGCCCTGTACTGTTCAACGTGTACATGGGGCCGCTGGCGGGTGTTGTCGAACCATATGGCATCAAAATCGTGTCATATGCCGACGACACCCAGCTTGTGGTCTCACTGGCCACAGAGAACAACGGTCACTCCCCAGCCGACCTGCTAAAATGCCTAGAGGACGTCAGGGATTGGATGACCAACTCCTCCCTAAAACTAAATGGAGAAAAGACGGAGCTTATGCTCCTAGGCCCAACCTCTCCTGTGCCTTTCACTTCCTTATGGCCCAGTACACTAGGCCCGCCCCCCATCACTAAGGAAAGTGTTAAAAGCCTGGGAGTGTGGTTGGACAACAAACTCTCCTTCTCCACCCAGGCCACCAAACTGTCCGCCACCTGTTTTGGTCTACTTAGGATCCTGAGAAAGGTCCTCCCGCTACTCCCCTTAGAGGCCAAAAGGGTGGCGATACAGGGTCTCATCCAATCTCGGCTGGACTCAAACAATGCCCTATACGTGGGGGCACCGGAGATGACCCTCCGAAAACTGCAGGTTGTTCAAAACTGTGCAGCACGCACCCTGCTGAGCATCCCACGCACCCAGTCAGCCAGACCTGCCCTAAAAAGCCTTCACTGGCTTCCAGTGAGGCAGAGAGTGGCCTTCAAGGCGCTATGCCTGGCGCACCGCGCCTTCTGGAAAACAGGTCCAGCCATCAACACCGACCTGGTTACCCCCTACCACCCTAGCAGGAACCTACGGTCGATGGAGGCGTTCCTCGCCACTGTCCCCAGAGTGAAGCGAGCCAGATCTGGGGGTAGGCTGTTCTCTTTGAACACCGCCAGGCTCTGGAATGCGCTCCCCATCTCACTCCGATCCAACCCAGACCTCCTCTCCTTTCGGAAAAATCTAAAGACACTGCTGTTTGCTAAATCCGAAGTACCTTAGCCTCCCGTGCTTCCTTGCCTCAACCCAGCGCTTGGACGCCTACGGGCAGCAACCGCGCTTAATAAATATCGTTACAATTACAATTACGAGGGCCTGGGTGACGTTTTTTCTCGTGTCGGGGGGGATCCATTTGAAGATCATGCGGAGCATTCGGAGGGTGTTGAAGCATGACGCGGAGACAGCGCTGACTTGCTTGGTCATGGAGAGGGCGGAGTCAAGGATGACCCCCAGGTTGCGTGCGTGGTCGGTGGGTTCCGGGGCAGTGCCTAGCGATGTGGGCCGCCAGGAGTCGTCCCAGGCTGATGGGGTGGGTCCGAGGATGAGGACCTCCGTCTTGTCTGAGTTCAGCTTCAGTCCTTTACACACCATAATTGTTTGTCCAGTGAGCCTGTTTCCTTATCCCATCCGCTCTGCACTGTGCCCTACATTCAGTGCAGCTCTCTTTGTCAAGGTGACCTATCCCGGGATGCAACCCTTCCCTTTCACATCGGGCAAGCTTTTTGCTTTCAGCCCGACCGGGTAACCTTTTACTTCCAGTTTCCACACACTCTGGGTAAGCGTCTGCTCTAACCCAGCCGGATGACCCTTTTGCTTCCGGTGTCCACACACTCCCGGGTAACCAGCCAATTCCCACCCGGTCGGGTGACCTTTTCACTTGCGGGGGCCCATGCATTTCCTTCCGGGTAGGCGTTTGTTCCCCACCCCCGCCAGGTGACTACTGTTCCTCCACCCATCTCTGCGAAGGTGACCCGGTGACCGGTACCCACTTTCTCCCTGCCACAGGCTCTGCCCTCAGCTGCGTCATTAATTGTTTACTTCCGGTTCACCTGAACCAAGGGCCTTGGGGAGCTTGCCAGTGACCCCCTGGGTCCGGACTGCCCAGTTTGTGATCTGTGCCCGCTTCGCAACCTGCTTTTTGTATTCCGCTTGGATCGCTTTGTAAGTAGCGCCATGCCTCGCTGGGAGCTATCGCTGCCAGTGAGGCCCCTCCAATGCCATACCTGCGGCCCCATTCTTGAGAACTACCAACAGCCCCTTGCATTCAATGCTGCTAGCATAATCCTTAGCAGAACATCTGTTCCAGTGTCCGATAGGTACACCCCATCTGCTCTGTAATAGTGCAGCTCCCGCAAGTTAATCAGGTGTGCCTGATGCTACCTAAACCTGGCCCCCATTAGAAACTTGGCTATGAGGTTATTTAGCCTCTTCCTTGACAACTCCATGCCGTTTTGGGAGCGTGCACCTGCCCATACCCTTCCAGGAATGATCTCGGACCATATAACTTCTGTGGTGTCCATGCTCCTGGCTAAATTGGTGTGATCCTTCTTTAACACTGAAGTCGTTCACCCCGCCCTATCACTGGAAGGTCATTTCCCCCTAGAAGAATTACTCCCACACTCAGGTCCTTCGAGCCGGTGTGGAATTCTTCAATGATGCTCCCAAATTCTCTCCAATTTAACCCTGGCTTTCCAACCCATCGCACCCTTGTCCTTTGAAACGGGAACGTCGCATTCAACCAAATGCTGTGGGCTCTGTTAGCAGCCATGGACCCGTAAGAGTGCCCGAAGACCCACCCTCTTTTGTATTCTGTGGAGTAGAACAGAAGCACAGAAATGTTGAGTATGAGTCTTCATTCAGCCTTTTATTATACGTGTAACTAGCTGTACATAAGTGTAGTAACTACCCCTACAACTGAACCCCGCAACGCCTGTCTTTTTTAATCTTTTATCTGTTGGGTGTTTGGGCGAGTATAAGCCCAAAACCGGTCTGATTCCCATCTCCCTATTCCTTTTATCGTGGTCGCCGATATCCCCTCCTGGAAGGCTGTGGTGGCTGCCCCAATGCGGAAGGAGTGTGTAGTGTAGTGATACCCTTGGAGCCCAGCTATTTGGACCGTGGCTGCTAACACCCTTTTAAACTGACATAGTGTTACTGGGCCCCATCTTTGTGGGTCAGAAGTTAGCTACTAGGGGTATGTCCTTAACCAACAGGGCCATTTTGCTTTTATCCCCTTTTGCTCTGGCTACTTGTTCGCTAATTCAAAAGGCCCCAAAGAAGGTCAGGGAAAATGTTACTCTAAACAGCGTACTTTCAAATTCCGAGTAGCACACCAAAGGGACGCGGTCCATTAGAATCTTTAGTGTGTGCAAATCAATTGGAGACCTGTGATCCTGCTTTTTCCCACCCCCTTTGGCCCAACATTTCAAGGCTGCCCTAAGAACAAAACCTTTAGTAGGGTTGTCAAAACCCTTTAGCTTTGAATGGTCTGCTATTGCTGATAGGTGCTCTCCAACCCATGACCAGATTTGCCGGCTCCCCTGGCCCGCACCACAAACTTTTTGACCCGCATCCTCAGTCGGCAAATATTGTCTGGAAGCTCGGACGCATCCGCTGTAAAGTTCCGAAAAGTGTCCATACAACGCCGATACTGTTGCCTTGTTCCCACAGCTAAAGCCTCCTCGGCAATACGCTGTAGTTGACCTAATTCATTAGTCTCCAATATTCCTCTTTGAAGGGCGTCAATTCCTGCTGCACTGGTAACAGCCTGAAAGCTGATTCAATATCAGCTTTCGCCATGAGGGCTCCTGTCCCCGGCTGCCTGACTAACTCGATGGCTTCATCAAATGTTGCATAAGATACTGTGCAAATATCCTGGCTTAGCCAGTCATTTACTGAGTTGTCTTAGGGATAAGAGAGGTGGTGGATCTTTCTGTATTTGCCTCCTTCCTTTTTGGAACCATACCTAGTAGAGAAATAATATGGCTGCTTAAGGGGGGGGTGTCAACTGGGCCTGCTATTCTTCCTAGCCGCAGCTCTTTTTGTATCTTTTCCGCAACTATAGGCTCAGCCGGCAACAACGTTGTTAGAGGGACAAACATAATTCATAAACCAGCCATAGTCATGGAGAGCTCGAGTAGGGCAACCTCCGTAATGGCAAGGTGCTCATCCCCCACCGCAGCTAACAATAGCAATACTTTATACAGCCCATTAATGGGCATTGTGAATCATCTGTCCCTTGGCCATAAAACCCACCCCTATGGGGGTTTATCGAAACAACAACCTGACATGGGGCCTGACCGAGAGAGTATACCTAACCTACTAAATACTTTTAAAATTTACATGGCAAATGTCCCAAAATGCGATCCCAATTGTGGCAATGAGAACAGGGACTCGCTTACTAACAAAGCTATCCATTGGATAAGGCACGTTAGAGGTTGCCGTTCAGTGATTAGGGACAATATAATAGCTGCACAAAGGATTTCTTCCTCTAGACACACTTATGACTGTATTGAACTCACAATGAAAAGCATAGATCTTATTCAAACTCTCTTCACGTTGGAGTTCCGCAATAGCCCGCCAGAGAATTCTAAAACCCAATTCAGACGTTCTCCTCCTGGTCATGATATTAGGGTCACACTGAGAACCCCCAGAATGCAGGGATGTTCCACCCTAGAGAACAACGATTGACTAGAGTCAAGAGAAATACTAGGTGCATTTACAGGGCCTGGGTTTATATTGACTAAGGATGCACCTACTAAGCGGGCACCAAATGCCAAGAAGGTTCAGGTTCCATCTATCCAAGCAGAAGGTGTACCGTGAATGGTTATTCTATCGGCACAAAAAGAAATAACGTCCCAGACCCCAGTCCCTACATCAGCTGTAAATAGATTTTTGAGTTGGAACATTGCAGGCCTTAGTACGAAGATGAGCTCCTGGGAGTGGCATGTATTCATAAAGGCTTATGATATATGCCTCTCCAAGAGACCTGGGCCTAACTACCCCCGTTTCATGTAGGATATTTAAATTATTTTGTCGCGGCAACCATGGGAGCTCAAGCGAGGCCCTCTGGAGGATTGACTATATCGGTACGCCAAGAGCTTGAGGTTGATATCCAGGTTCTACTAACTCAGAGTGAAGATATTCAGGCCATTAGATTGTCCATGCAAGAACACTTAACATTAGACATGTATAACATCTATGTCAGAGGAACAAGAGGGAAAAGGTCAAGAGTTTTAGCGGCTCTCGAGGACCTCTTGGACATGCAAACAGGCGTCTCAAATATACTAATAGCGGGGGACTTTAATACAACGTTTGAACCCCTTACCATGGAATACTGTAATTGGACAGAGGCAGAAGATAGTAAATGGGGTGTTCCATCGCTAGAGTTAAATCCTATAAGGAGATGGACAGATGTAGTCATCCAATTAAATAATATTTGTTTGCAACAGGGTTTAAGAGCTCTAAATGGGCGTACCAAGTCAGATAGACATGGAGCCAATACTTTCAACAATGGCTATCACGCTAGCAGAATAGATTACGCCCTGGTGAGTCTGGGTCTATGGCACCAGGTGGTGGATATGATGGTAATAGATAGGTTTGAAAATGACCATAATCCACTGTGTGGAACCTTAGACGTGTATTGTCAAACGACGGATTCCCAATCCAGGGATGGGCATCATCTAGGTGAGGTTATTCCATCTAATGACCTAAGGCGGCTCAAGCAGGTAAAGTTAATAGAGTCGCCTGCCTTACTATATAATGTCCTCCAGAGTTTGGATTATGCGATAAATGAATTAATAGTTAGCACTGAGGAAAAAAGTGATCTAGCAAGGTCAATAGACCTACATAACACTTTTTTTAAACTATTACGTACTTATTTCTTTAAGCAGTGGAAGAACCTAAAGGCGCCGGCATTGAAGGAGGGGCAATGGTACAACGCAGATTGTCGAGTGGTACGCAAGGCCTTAGGGAATGCTATTAAAGAGGGTGTCCCCATAGAGGTCCGTAAAGCGAGGTCACTTTATAAGGACACCCAGTCAAAAGCTAAGACACTTTGGGATGAAAAAGGATGGCAAGAGTTAAGGGAAGCTTGTGCCATGAAAAACCCCAAAACATTTTGGGACGTCTATAAATGGTTGAACGGGGGCCAGGCAGAGGGACCCCAAAATCACGTCTCTCAATCTGACTGGGTGAATTATTTAAAACCCCAATATGCTTCAACTGTCCCAAAAGGAGAGGGGGAACTCTTAACTGAGCTATATCAGCACAAGACATTCACTAAGGCCTCGGTAGAGATTGCACTTAAATCAGTAATAGCTGGAAAGGCACCAAGGCCTGATGGCATACCTGGGGACATCTTTTTATATGATAAAGACAGATGGTGCCGGTACATCTTGTTGTTGTCCAATGCCATTATCCAAGTAGCCCCTATACCAGATTACTGGAAGAATGTGGAGATTATCCCTGTTTATAAGAAGGGGGACAAATCAAGTCCAGGGAATTACAGGCCTATCAGCTTAATCAATTGTCTCCAGAAAATAATTGGGAGACTCCTGCCGTGCAGGAATGGATCGAGAGGTTTGAGGTCTTGTCCCCCCTGCAAGCTGGATTTTGTGCATTCTTTAACAACATCGACCAGTTGTTTAGATTTGTTTTGATTCATTGGAAGACTGTGATATTAGTAAGGGAAGCCTGTATGCCGCATTTTTAGATCTTAGGGCGGCCTTCGATCTTGTCCCCTGCACGAAGCTATGGCTAACCTTACGAGAATTAGGGCTTCCACCTAAGCTCTTGACGCTGATTATCAGACTACCCGATGATAATAGTGTGCAAATTAGATGGGGTGGGCAAGGAGAAGTAACTGATTTATTTCCAGTTGAAAGAGGTGTGAGACAAGGCTGCGTAATGGCTCCTACGCTATTGACTCTGTACATCAATGGGATTGGGGAATACATGAGCGCAATGCCGTATGATGCCCCCACACTAGCTGGCGACAAAGTGCCTATACTGATGTTTGCTGATGACACATTGATCCTGTCCAAGACCCCTAGCGGGCTACATAGAGCCCTCAAAACGTTTGAGGGTTTTTGTTTTCAATGTGTCAAAGACAAAGCTAATGGCATTTAATGCTCATAAGGCCTTTAAAGGGGGCATTTGTATGAATAATAGGCCATTGGATTTGGTGAAGGAGTTCACCTACCTAGGGGTGAACTTCCAAGATAATATGAAGTGGGATCACCAGGTATAATTAGCTTCTCTTAAACATAGGCAGATTTCAGGGATCCTGCACCAAAAATATAACCTATCATACACTAAGCCCATCAGCCCAGTTCTAGAAATTTATAGCATGAAAGCCGTTAGCTCAGCCTTATATGGCTCGGAACTTTGGGGATGTGAAAGCCTTGAAACCTTAACTACTTTGGAAAATAGGTTTCTAAGGAAAATTGCTAGGCTGCCACAGAGCACTCCTACCTGCCCTTTACTGATTGATTTATGGATAAAACCGATTGCTGCTGTAGCCAAACTTTGGCCTATCCTCTATTAGAGGAGATTCTGGACTACTCTAGAGCTCGCAGGCTACGCAAAAGGTTTTCTAGAAATAATAAGGGCTGATGTTTCTCATTGCATTAAATGGCTAGGGGCGGTTCGAGACCTCTTATCCGTTATAGGCCTGGCTTTGATGTGGGTGGATCCAGGCAAATTCCCATTTTCAAACTAAGGAGGTGCTGAAGGCTAAGTATTGGGAATGGTTCCGGGATAATAACATCGGGCAAGGTGTGCCACTCACCCTCACATGCCGATTCCTGGAACATAAAGCCACTCCGAAGTTGGAAATTTTCTGGGATCTAATCACAAAACCAATAGACCGTAAACTGTATTTTCAGTGCAGACTGGGCTCACTTCCAGTGAGATAATTCACTGTAAAATGGTCCATTAATGCAGTAACTACTTGCCCGGGATGCAGGTCCTGTAATGAATCTTTGTCCCATCTCCTCTTTGTTTGCGTGGCTTATGCTGCCCCGCGTCGGTTCTGGCTACTTCCAATTTGTAAGCAGCTGGGCACTAGGCGGGCAGCTGAAGCAGAATGCATCCTGCGGACAGACACGTCTCCACCTATCGAAATAACCATGGCAAAATTTCTAGGGTGGGCATGGGTATTGAGGGCTCGCTTAATATCCCAGAGTGAGATCAAAAACTAAAAATCGGAATTGTTCAGCCTATCATTGAGTAGTGTAGGCCTCGATAACAAGTACCACTGATTATGTCCTAACATTAATCATTTGTAAATAGGTATAGTGATTTGCCTCTCTTTTATCAAACAATCAATCAATCAATCAGAGTACTTGTAGAGCGCGCTACTTAGACTTGAGAGTCCCAAGGCGCTGAGGGGAGGGGGGGTGTTGCTACCGCTCGAAGAAATTGAATTGAGGAGTCTTCTGAAGGGGAGTAGGTCTTGGGTCTGCTCTATGTGGGTAGGGAAGGTGTTCCAGGTCTTGGTGGTGAGGTAGGAGAAGGATCTGCTGCCAGTGATCGTTCGTTGGATGCGGGGGACAGCGTGGAGGGCAAGGCTGGCGGAGCAGAGCTGGCGGGTGGGGGTGTGGAAGCTGAGTCTGCTGTTCAGGTAGGGAGGTCCGGCGTTGTGAAGGGCTTTGTGTGCGTGTAGGAGCTTGAAGGTGATCCTCTTGTCGACGGGGAGCCAGTGTAGGTCTCTCAGGTGGGGGGTGATGTTGCTGCGGCGGGGGACATTGAGGATCAGTCGGGCGGAGGCGTTTTGGATGCATTGTAGTCATCGTAGGTGTTTGGCTGGTATGGGAGACATCCTTTAAAACGCAACTTTTACTACGCAGTGCCATTATGACGCAACTTTTACAATGCAAACCATTACAATGCATTGCGCTGGGGGCGCTCTAGGATAGGGAATAGGTTTAATTTACTATCCAACACCTTCCCTACTATCCACGGGGACCCGGAGTTGGAATAGTAAATTAAACTATTCACTATCCAGCGCCCCAAAGCACTATGCGTTGTGAAAACCACGTTGTAAAGGCATGCGTTGTGAAAGCATGGGTTGTGATGTCATACATCCGCTGGTATTCCTGCGTAGAGTGCGTTTCCGTAGTCCAGTCTGCTGCTGACAAGGGCCTGTGTCACTGTTCTTCTTGTTTCGGTCGGGATCCACTTGTAGATCCTGTGGAGCATGTGGAGGGTGTTGTAGCGAGAGGAGAAGACGGCGTTGACCTGCTTAGACATGGAGAGGGAGGAGTCGAGGATGAATCCTAGATTGCGTGCATGGTCGGTGGGTGTTGGTGCTGTTCCGAGTGTGGTCGGCCACCAGGAGTCGTCCCAGGCTGAGGGGGTGGATCCGAGGTTGAGGACCTCAGTCTTGTCCGAGTTCAGCTTCAGACGGCTGCTCCTCATCCAGTCCTCGATGGCCTTCAATCCCTCGTGGAGGTTGGTTTCGACCGTATGTTGGTCCTTGGTGAGCTGGGCGTTGTCGGCGTAGGAGATAATGATGAGGTTGTGATGGCGGACCACTCATGCGAGGGTGGCCACGTAGACGTTGAACAGCGTCGGGCGGAGGGATGAGCCCTAGGGGACACCGCAGATGATGTCGGTGGCTTCGGATCGGAAGGATAGGAGGCGGACGCTCTGGGTTCTGCCGGTGAGGAAAGACGTGATGCAGTTGAGGACCTTCTCTTGGATTCCGGCTTCTAGGAGGCGTGTCTTAAGAGTGCGATGGCAGACCGTGTCGAAGTTGACTGACAGGTCCAGCAGGATGAGGGCTGATGTTTCACGTTGTGTAGTTGGCGCCTGATGATGTCTGTGGCGGCGATGAGGGCTGTCTCGGTGCTGTGGTTTCGTCGGAATCCGAACTGGGATGGGTCCAAGATGTTGTTGTCTTCCTGGTGGCGGGTCAGCTGCATGTTGACGATTTTCTCAATGACCTTTGCCGGGAACGGGAGCAGGGAGTTGGGCCGGAAGGTCTTGAGTTCATCGGGGACTGCTTTGGGCTTCTTGAGGAGGGCGTTGATTTCGGCGTGCTTCCAGCTTTCCGGGAATGTCGCTGTTTCAAAGGAGATGTTGATGACCTTCCGTAGTTGGGGTGCGATGGCTGCGTCTGCTTTGTTGAATACGTGGTGTGAGCACGGGTCAGATGGAGATCCTGAGTGGATGGAGTTCATGACCTTGTGTGTCTTGTTGTCGTTGATATTGGAACAGGAGGTCAGGCGGTTGGCGCTGGTGGTGTTCACAGGGGAGGTGGAGTCTGGGTTAGTCGGGGCAATCGTGGTGTTGAAGCTGTCGTGGATGTCAGCGATCTTGCGGTGGAAGAAGATGGATAGTGAGTCGCACAGTTCTTGTGAGGGCGGGATGTTGTTGGTGTTGGCGCTGGGGTTGGAGAGTTCCTTTACGATGCTGAAGAGCTCTTTGCTGTTGTGCGCGTTGTTGTCCAAGCGGTCTTTGAAGGAGGATCTCTTGTGTCGTCTGATGAGGTGGTGTCGGCGGGTGGCGTCCTTGTGGACTGCGTGGTTGTCCGGTGTGCGTTCGTGTAGCCATGTCTTCTCCAGTTTTCGGCATGCACGTTTGGAGGCCTTGAGATCGTTGGTGAACTATGTGGCTCTCTTGTTGGTGTGGCTGTTGGAGGGTTTCTAGAGCGGGGCGAGGGTGTTGGTGCAGTCGTCGATCCACTGTCTGAGGTTGTGGGCTGTGGCGTCAGAGTTGGTAAGGTCGGTGGGTGGGTTCCTGGTGAGGGAGGTGAGCAGCTGGTCTTTGGTGACTTTGCTCCAGCATCGGCAAAGGCAGCTGTTGGGTACAGTGGTGCGTGGTTGGTTTCTTGAAGGTGAAGTGGATGCAGCGGTGGTCGGTCCAGTGGAGTTCGGTGGTGTGGTCAAAGGCAACGTGGGAGCCTGTGGAGAAGATGGGGTCAAGCGTGTGGCCGGCGGTGTGGGTGGGTGTGACGATGAGCTGTATGAGGCAGAGGTTGGCGAGGTTGGCGATCAGGGTGGCAGAGTTGGTGTCGTTGTTCTTGAGGTGGACGTTCAGATCCCCGAGGAGGATGTAGTCCGTGGAGGCGAGTGCGTGGGTGCTGGCGAGGTCGGCGATGGAGTCGCTGAGCTGAGCCCGGGGTCCGGGGGGGTCTGTAGATGAGTGTTCCTCTGAGGGTGGTGTTGGGGTCGGTGTGGATCTAGAAGGGGGAACAACCTTTACAATGCAACTTTTACAACGCACTACCATTATGATGCAACTTTTACAATGCAAGTTGATACAACGCATTGCGCTGGGGGGCGCTCTAGGATAGGGAATAGTTTAATTTACTATCCAACACCTTCCCTACTATCCACGGGGACTGGAGTTGGAATAGTAAATTAAACTATTCACTATCCAGCGCCCCCCAACACAAGTCGTTGTAACGACTTGCGTAGTAA
Organism: Lissotriton helveticus; assembly: GCF_964261635.1. NCBI lineage: Eukaryota > Metazoa > Chordata > Amphibia > Caudata > Salamandridae > Lissotriton > Lissotriton helveticus. The sequence goes on from NC_136063.1 coordinate 92,482,382, forward strand.
AACCTGCGTCGTAATGGCATGCATTGTAAAAGCATGCATTGAAACGTCATACATCCATCTGGAAGTGCAAGAGTTCGGCGGTGTTGTGCGTGTCGTCTGCGTGGGTGGCGACTTTGAGGGTTGACTTGTGGATGACGGCTATTCCTCCTCCGATTCCGTTGGCGCGATCCCTGCGGGTGATCTTGTAGCCGTCCGGGATGGCTATGGAGATGTTGTGCGTCGAGGAGTCGTTCCACCAGGTCTCGGTAAGGGCGGGGCCGCAGGGAGGCAGCGGTGGGAAAGTTGGGACTGGAGCGGTGGGGGCGGGGGGGAAAAACTGCCGCGCAGGACGAGGGAAGCCCAGGGACCAGGAGGCGGCAGCAGGGGCACAGGAGACAGCAATCTGCCGGTCAGCAGGAGACGAGTGGCGGTGTGGGGGCGACCTGCCTGCAAGCAGGGTAGAAGGTTGCTCCCGCTGCCGTCACTCGGCCTGTATTTCAGCGGCGGGAAGGCTGGGACAAGAGCGGTGGGGGGTGGGTGGAAAAACTGGCGTGCAGGGTGAGGGAAGCCCAGGGACCAGGAGGCGGCAGCAGGGGCACAGGAGACAGCAATCCGCCGGTCAGCAGGAGACGAGTGGTAGCGAGGGGGCGACCTGCCTGCAAGCAGGGTCAAAGGTATATAGGAGTATATAAGAGTATGGTGCCTTCTTGTATATATTTTAACTGTTTTATGAGATGCTCTAAGGAGATTTTATTTATTTATTTATTTTTTGAACGTTTTCTATAGCGCGAACAAGACCCTTGGGTATCACAGTGCTTAACATAACAAGAAATAGATTAGAGACACGTCTTATATAATATACGATATGACAGTAGAGAAATTAGTTGGGTATACTTCCTCTAAAGCTAGATGAAAGGAAGATAAATTAAGATAAAAATAAATAGAAGTACAGTACATGGTTAAAAAACCGAATATACAATGTTCTGAGGTAGGTTAGGGATTAATTATATTATATATGATGTACGAGGTCTTCCGTATATGATTGTTTTTAATGACTTTTCCATACTCCTCTATATTTTTCAGACCCAGAGTTAGTGTCGCGTCAACCTCTGGTATCAACATAGAGTTGGTGATTTCCTATTTACTTATATAGTTATAAATTAGTTACCTCTATGTCGAGGCTTAGGTGATGAATTGTCTTGTCTATGGGAAGAACTTACTCATGAGAAAGATCTTAGTTTCCCTCTTAAATGTTGCAGTGTTTGGAATTTTTCTAATGTTCAGAGGGAGAGAGTTCCAGATTCTGAGGGCCGCTCCTGAAAACGCTCTATCGTAGGTTTTTTTCTTCTTGAAGATGGGTGGTCTCAGCATCAGTTCCTTGGCAAGCCTGGCAGGGCTGTTTCCTCCCAATATTTCAATTTTCTGGGCAAGGTATCTAGGTGTGTTGTAATAAACCGCTTTGTGGGTAATACATAAGCATGGGCGTAAAATCCGCTCCGCTCGCGGATTTTTCGGATTTTCGGCAAATTCGCAATCCGCGAACGCTCGCGAATTTGTCGAAAATCCGTGAATCCGCTCGCGGCGGATTTTTTGCTTGGTTGCGGCGCGCGGCGTGGTGCACGGCGTTCACTTTCCGTCATTTTAGCGTTTGCCGAGTTGTTTTTCTTTGCGAGTGACGCGCCATTTTAGATCTTGCTGCGTGTTCCCGCGGGAGTTTGTCGCCCGCGAATACGTACTCGCGGCTTGCCACCTTGCACAGCACACCTCGCGAGAGTTCGCAATTGCGAACACGTAGTTGCGGCGGAAAGGAACAATCTCGCACTTGCGAAATAGAGATTTTGCAATTTCGCACAAGAAAATCACCAGCAAACAGGATAAACCTTCAGAAAATTATGATTTTTATCAGAATCACTCCTCAGGTTGACATTTGCATGGCCTTTTTTTTTGCAAGGAGTCCATTTTGGGGGGGGGAGTAAGGAAGTGCCCCACAGTCTCCAACTTCCTGTTCCTGTCCAGCAGGCTCCTCCCAGTGCTTTGTCCATCTCCTGGTCACTTTCATTTGGATCTGGAGCTGGAAGGATTACTTTTTGTGGGTGCTGCTGGATATTTGGATTTGAGGCCTTTTTGACTGTCTTTGGATCACTTTTGGATTAGAAATCAACTTTCACAAGTAAGTTTGTTTGGGGCATTACAGTTGCTGCAAGTACAATTTTTGAACTTTTTCAGAAAATTAAATAAATTATATTGTGGGTAGCCACAGTATCCAGTAGGACCAGGGTTGGTTATGGGTGCATGATACAACTGTTTTGTTGAATTTAAACACCATTGAGGCCATGGATGGGCTGGGATTGTGCAGATTTTATTGTTTTTTGTCGTTTTTTTGGGCCTGCTGGTGTGGCCCTTTGCCCAGGGGTGGTGAGTGTTGCATGGGCCTAGTCTTTCTGTGGGGTGTCTTCTTGAATTTAAACATAATTGAGGCCATGGATGGGCTGGGATTGTGCTTATTTTATTGTTTTTTGTCGTTTTTGGGGGGCTGCTGGTGTGGCCTTTTGCTTGCCCAGGGGTGGTGGTGGTGCATGGACTGAGTGTGCCTGTGGTGTGGTCTCACTCTCTTTGATGTAAACATCATGGATGGCATTGGATTGTGGTGATTTCTGGCTGTTTTTCTGTTTTTTGGGGGTGTACTGTTGATGTGGACTGGCCATGTGGGTGGTGGTGGTGGCCATCTTGAGTGCTGGCTGGTACAGGCAACATGTGCTTGGGGTGTAAGGGGGCCATTTTGAGGAGAGGCAGTGTCTGAGGCCTGCACTTATTTTGCCTATTTTTCATCCCTTATGCCCAGGGGTAGTGAGTGTTGCATGGGCCTAGTGTTTCTGAGGGGTGTCTTCTTGAATTTAAACTCTATTGAGGCCATGGATGGGCTGGGATTGTGCAGATTTTATTGTTTTTTGTCGTTTTTTTGGGCCTGCTGGTGTGGCCCTTTGCCCAGGGGTGGTGGTGAGTGTTGCATGGGCCTAGTCTTTCTGTGTGGTGTCTTCTTGAATTTAAACATAATTGAGGCCATGGATGGGCTGGGATTGTGCTTATTTTATTGTTTTTTGTCGTTTTTGGGGGGCTGCTGGTGTGGCCTTTTGCTTGCCCAGGGGTGGTGGTGGTGCATGGACTGAGTGTGCCTGTGGTGTGGTCTCACTCTCTTTGATGTAAACATCATGGATGGCATTGGATTGTGGTGATTTCTGGCTGTTTTTCTGTTTTTTGGGGGTGTACTGTTGATGTGGACTGGCCATGTGGGTGGTGGTGGTGGCCATCTTGAGTGCTGGCTGGTACAGGCAACATGTGCTTGGGGTGTAAGGGGGCCATTTTGAGGAGAGGCAGTGTCTGAGGCCTGCACTTATTTTGCCTACTTTTCATCCCTTATGCCCAGGGGTAGTGAGTGTTGCATGGGCCTAGTGTTTCTGAGGGGTGTCTTCTTGAATTTAAACACCATTGAGGCCATGGATGGGCTGGGATTGTGCAGATTTTATTGTTTTTTGTCGTTTTTTTGGGCCTGCTGGTGTGGCCCTTTGCCCAGGGGTGGTGAGTGTTGCATGGGCCTAGTCTTTCTGTGGGGTGTCTTCTTGAATTTAAACATAATTGAGCCATGGATGGGCTGGGATTGTGCTTATTTTATTGTTTTTTGTCGTTTTTGGGGGGCTGCTGGTGTGGCCTTTTGCTTGCCCAGGGGTGGTGGTGGTGCATGGACTGAGTGTGCCTGTGGTGTGGTCTCACTCTCTTTGATGTAAACATCATGGATGGCATTGGATTGTGGTGATTTCTGGCTGTTTTTCTGTTTTTTGGGGGTGTACTGTTGATGTGGACTGGCCATGTGGGTGGTGGTGGTGGCCATCTTGAGTGCTGGCTGGTACAGGCAACATGTGCTTGGGGTGTAAGGGGGCCATTTTGAGGAGAGGCAGTGTCTGAGGCCTGCACTTATTTTGCCTACTTTTCATCCCTTATGCCCAGGGGTAGTGAGTGTTGCATGGGCCTAGTGTTTCTGAGGGGTGTCTTCTTGAATTTAAACACCATTGAGGCCATGGATGGGCTGGGATTGTGCAGATTTTATTGTTTTTTGTCGTTTTTGTGGGCCTGCTGGTGTGGCCCTTTGCCCAGGGGTGGTGAGTGTTGCATGGGCCTAGTCTTTCTGTGGGGTGTCTTCTTGAATTTAAACATAATTGAGGCCATGGATGGGCTGGGATTGTGCTTATTTTATTGTTTTTTGTCGTTTTTGGGGGGCTGCTGGTGTGGCCTTTTGCTTGCCCAGGGGTGGTGGTGGTGCATGGACTGAGTGTGCCTGTGGTGTGGTCTCACTCTCTTTGATGTAAACATCATGGATGGCATTGGATTGTGGTGATTTCTGGCTGTTTTTCTGTTTTTTGGGGGTGTACTGTTGATGTGGACTGGCCATGTGGGTGGTGGTGGTGGCCATCTTGAGTGCTGGCTGGTACAGGCAACATGTGCTTGGGGTGTAAGGGGGCCATTTTGAGGAGAGGCAGTGTCTGAGGCCTGCACTTATTTTGCCTATTTTTCATCCCTTATGCCCAGGGGTAGTGAGTGTTGCATGGGCCTAGTGTTTCTGAGGGGTGTCTTCTTGAATTTAAACTCTATTGAGGCCATGGATGGGCTGGGATTGTGCAGATTTTATTGTTTTTTGTCGTTTTTTTGGGCCTGCTGGTGTGGCCCTTTGCCCAGGGGTGGTGGTGAGTGTTGCATGGGCCTAGTCTTTCTGTGTGGTGTCTTCTTGAATTTAAACATAATTGAGGCCATGGATGGGCTGGGATTGTGCTTATTTTATTGTTTTTTGTCGTTTTTGGGGGGCTGCTGGTGTGGCCTTTTGCTTGCCCAGGGGTGGTGGTGGTGCATGGACTGAGTGTGCCTGTGGTGTGGTCTCACTCTCTTTGATGTAAACATCATGGATGGCATTGGATTGTGGTGATTTCTGGCTGTTTTTCTGTTTTTTGGGGGTGTACTGTTGATGTGGACTGGCCATGTGGGTGGTGGTGGTGGCCATCTTGAGTGCTGGCTGGTACAGGCAACATGTGCTTGGGGTGTAAGGGGGCCATTTTGAGGAGAGGCAGTGTATGAGGCCTGCACTTATTTTGCCTACTTTTCATCCATTATGCCCAGGGGTAGTGAGTGTTGCATACTTGCATGTCCGTAGTCTTTCTGTGGGGTGTCTTCAATGTAAACATCAAGGATGGCATGGGATTGTGCTCATTTTTCTGTGTTTTGTCGATTTTTTGGGGTGTATAACTGAACTGATGTTCCTCTGTCTTCCATTGCTTTTAGGTGCACAAGAAGACTCAAGAGAACCACCAGTGCCAGGAAGAAGTCCTGCAGCGGTGTGTGCAGCATAACGTCACGCGACGTCACGTCTGGACACAGAACCCTCTGCAACTCGTGCAACTGCTGCCTGCTGACCTGCTCTGAAGAGGATGGCCCCAAAAAAAGTAACCCGTAGCTCCTCTAGCAAGAAAGGTGCCAGTAAGGAGCAGAAGAAGCAAGTTACCAAGGAGACTGGTGTGCCGCCCGCCCCTTTTTTTGGGAGTAAAAAAAAAAGTATGCCTGCAGCAGCAGCAGCGGGATCTGCTGGGGACCAAGCTGGCAGCAGCACCCCCGCTCCATTGGGCTCAGTGCCACCACCACCACCACGCCAACTTAAGTCCAAGCCCTTGAGTGCTGCAGAGGCAGCCAGTATAGTTCTTCAATCACCATCGACCAGTGATGTTGGCTCATCGCAAGAAAGCAGCAGCAATGTCCCTCAATCAACACAGGTTGTTGTAGCTCATCTGACGAGTGTTGAACAACCACAGCCGCAACAACAATCACATGTGCAAGTACAAGCCCAAGTACATGTGGAAGGAGAGGCAGCGCAAGGAGATGCGCAAGCAGAGGTGCATGGAGGGTCACAAGTGCCCACAATAGTTGTTCCTCCCGAAGTAGGGGCACATCAGGAAATCGACAATCAAGGCGAGGTATCATTTGAGGAAGCCACTCCTCCTGATGATCCTTCTTTGTCTTCCACACCCCTAGCAAGGAAGAGATCAAGGGTGGTGTCTACATCCTCTTCAAGCACACCTCCTTCTGATGATACGGATCAAACTTGGGAACCAGCACCACAGCCGTCTGAGAGTGAGGCACACCATGATCCAACAAAGGTAGTTAAGCGTAAAAGGAAGCTCGTCCAAAGTCTCAGAGTTATGGAGTGTGATGAGGCTCAACAAGAAGTGGCGGATACTGCTGCTGATGAAGACTCTGCCAACGACGACCCAGTCATCATAAAGGTCACTGCAGCCCCAGCGGGCATGCAGCAAACAGACATTTTGACCCTAGCCCGAAGAGCTGCTGCGCGTGATGATGATGATGATGATGTTGTCGATGAGGAGGCAGTGGAAACACCACAATCATTGGAGTTAAGTAGTACACCAACTCGTCCCGCTTCCATATTTCTTTCTGGCAAGAAGAGACCTCCGTCAACCTCGACCTTAATTAGTGGCGGTGAAAGTGCAAAACGTACAAAAGTTGGGCAATCCAGATCCTCCACTTCATCTGGCATTAGCTTCATGACCACCACCACCAGTATCGCCGCCTCCTCCAGGTCCCACAGACACTTCAAGTCCCCAGTTTGGGACTTCTTTACTGTTTGTCCCAAAAATCCAAAGTTTGCCATTTGTACCCTTTGTAAGCTTGCAGTTAGTCGTGGTAAGTCAGGTACCAACTATGGTACCGGCGGCCAGAGTGGTCATCTTGAGAGAAAGCACGCTGTCAAATGGTTTGCGCACCTAGATGCGATCAAGAAAGGCCAAAATCAAGGAAACGTTGATGTTTCATCTGATGATGACGAGCAGGAAGAAGACGTGTCAAACACGTCCCTTACACCCAGTACACCTGTCAGCAGCACACCCAATGTGAGGCACACTAAGAGTGTTGGAGCGAGTGAGACACCAACGCACAAAAGTTCACCAGCGAGCAAAATTGGGTCAACGAAGTCATTATCAGCCCGTAAATGCTTGGTCCAGGGCAACATTAGAACAATGCTTACTTCAGACGTGCCATATGAACGCAACCACCCACTGACGCGTCTGTATAACACTAAGCTGGCTAAAATGCTAGCTGTGGACCTTCTACCTTTTTCTTTTGTAGAAGCGGTAGGTTTTCTTGAATTAGTGGCAACGCTCTGCCCTAAATGGAAAGTTCCGAGTCGGTTCTATTTTGCCAGAGTTGCGGTTCCAGCACTACATGAAGATGTGCTGCAGGCGATTGGGGCAGCTTTGCAGAAGAGTGCTGTTCACACAATACATCTGACAACAGACATGTGGACCAGTGGCCCAGGCCATGATTACATGTGCATCACTGCACACTGGGTCTCTTTTTCAGGTGTTAAAGCAAAGCTAAACGCAGGTGTTGACCCGGACAAAGTTTTCAAAGCTGCTCGGAAACATGCAACACTAGCCATGTTTGGCTTGGAGAAAAGTCACACAGCAGAAAACCTTTTGCAAGAGTTTAACAAAAAGGTCTTGACAATGCTATCCCCCCTAAAACGCAAGATTGGTTATGTTTCCACGGATAATGGCTCCAATGTAGTTAAGGCCATGTCGGAGGGTGGCTATTTCAGAGTGCCATGTTTGGCGCACTGTATCAACCTGGTAGTTCAAAAATTCTTGAGTGATAGAGACAGTGCAGCGTTCGCGGTAATGGCCACCTGCCGCAAAATGTGCAACCATTTCAGCCATTCTTTTAAGGCCCGGAAGCATCTGCGGAGACTGCTACTTCAACGTAGAATGCCAGTGAAAGCACTCATCCAGGAGGTGGCAACACGTTGGAACTCAACCTTCTACATGCTTGAGCGTCTGTATGAGCAGTATACGGTACTCGATCACTATTTCTTCACAGAGGGTACATCTCAGAAGGAGGACCTGCGGATGAGTGCGGCGCAATGGGACATAGTTAAAAGCCTGACAGACATGCTTCGTCCTTTTGAGTTCTTCACGCGTGCAGTCAGCCAGGAGGACTGTAATTTGGGAAAAGCTATCCCATTGTTGTGCATGCTGGAGCACCAACTGATGGCGGTGTCTTCTAAGTTTGAAAAAGAAGATGAAGAAAAAAAAAACCATTTCATTTTGTCAGAGAAATTATTAGAGCCCCTACGTGGTGATGAACGTCTTCAAAAGATCAAGTCAGATCAGCATTACATTTGTGCTACTATTCTGGATCCACGCTACAAAAAGGCGCTGGCAGGCGAAGCATTCTTTCCTTTTGATGATGCAGATGTTCAAAAGTACAAACATTGGTTAGCCTTGTCAGCCAAGAGGTTTGAAAAAGAACGGCAGGTTATTGAAGGAGAAGCCAGTACATCAGCATCAGCATCAGCAGGCCATCCCCAGTCACAAGAATCCACTTCTGCACCTGTGGCTGGGGCACAAGTGACCTCTCAGCCGTTAAAGACACCGGCAACTGGATCATCTGCACCACACACAACAAAAACAGTGGCTGTTGTAGAGGATTGGCTAAGTTTGCTTGGGTATGGTTCTCGAAAAAATGTCACAGCCACAGCAAAAAGTAAGCAAAGTGGAGGAACCGTTGATGACCTTGAGTCGATGGTGCAGGACTATATGAATGACTCAACAGTGGTCTTTCTTAATGAGGAGCCATTGCAGTATTGGCATGGCAAAAAACAATTGTGGCCACAGCTCTACAACCTGGCTATAAACTATTTGTCTTGCCCACTCGCAAGTGTGTCTTCTGAACGTGTTTTCAGTGCTGCTGGTGGCATTGTAACTCCCAAACGGAGCCGCCTCTCGCCCAAAAATGTGGAGCGGCTGACAATGATCAAGATGAATCAGCACCTCATACCACCAGATTACAAAGTACGAGAAAGCACGCCGCATGAAGACGAGGAGGACGGCAACGTAGATGAGGGGATTTTTTCTCTGTTCGGTGGCACTGACCTCATCCAGCCTGAATTCGCAGAGTATGATGACGAAATCTTGTTCTTATTCCCTGACACCGAGCCCTGAAAATGAGACAATCAATCAAGAACTTTCTTTTTCGTCCTTATTCACTTTTATTCCTGTGTGCTTTGTCTTTGTTTTGCACAGTTAATTAAATTCAAACTTTAATCACCTAATCCCAAAAACAAGACCATCATCAGAACTGTCTTCACTTGTTTGCTTATTGCTTTGAAGGTGCCGCAGTCTACATTCCTCAGGTTCACAAGTTCCGAAGAACATGCTCCTCTATCCTCCTCCTCCAGACTGCGATTTCCCTCCAAGCAGAGTGCTGGATTACGCCCAATGAAGAAAGACTCAGCACTTGTGGGGGTGTTGTACTTCTTTGCGGGTGAGTTGACGGATTTGGGCCCATTGCTGTGAAGCTCTAATAATGGACAAAAGTGTTTTGGACCAAATATGAGGTGGAAATTTCTTGCCGTTTTTGCTGACTTGCTTGCCTTTGAGGTGCTCTTTGGCGGGGTTCCGGGGGTTTGTGGGTAATTTTTGGTGTCTGTCGAAGCACTGCTGCGACAGTCTAATCTTGATTGCATTTGCTTTTCAGGAAATCCGTGGTGGAAAACAGGAGTTATGATGATTGATGATGATGACCTAGCTGAACAGCGCCGCATTTGGACCGAAGGCCGAGAGATATTGTAAGTATGAGATTTAGCTTTTTCGCTGTTTGGGGGTGTTGTCGGGTGGTTTTTTGCGGGTGGGTTGGCGCCGGCGGGTCTTGCCTGGGGCATTCCTGGGAAGGTCTAATACCGGATAGAAGTGTTTTGGACAAAATCCATAAGGAACAGCCTTTTTTTTGCTATTTCTTCTGACATCTTGCTCAATGTAGCGTTTTGGGGGGCTTCCTGCTGTTCGTGGGTGGGTTGAGGCCGGGGTCTCTGTCGAAGCACTGCTGCGACAGTCTAATCTTGATTGCATTTGCTTTTCAGGAAATCCGTGGTGGAAAACAGGAGTTATGATGATTGATGATGATGACCTAGCTGAACAGCGCCGCATTTGGACCGAAGGCCGAGAGATATTGTAAGTATGAGATTTAGCTTTTTCGCTGTTTGGGGGTGTTGTCGGGTGGTTTTTTGCGGGTGGGTTGGCGGGTCTTGCCTGGGGCATTCCTGGGAAGGTCTAATACCGGATAGAAGTGTTTTGGACAAAATCCATAAGGAACAGCCTTTTTTTCAAGGTCAAATTTTGTTCTAAAACACAGTAGTACACCTACCTTGAGGGGAAAGATCCGCTATAATATTTTGGCCATACTTATTGATCCTTAAAAAGGTGACTCAGACAGAGCACGCAATTTCAAAAATATTGTACTGTCTATTAGGGAAATCAAAGTGTGACTTTTTGCACCACACAGCGTACATACCTTTTATTTATTTATCAGTGGTATTGTAATAGCACTTCCTGTTTTCCGTTCAATAATTACAGGCCGGGTTTCAGTCAACATCCGCCAGGCAGGCAGTGGACAGGGTGTCTTCTGTCAGTGGTCACCACATTGATGGACGAAGCGTCAGCTGGAATGGAGGAGTGCCGCCAATAAGAGGAATTGTTTGCTGCATGCTTATTACTTACCAAATTCAACAGGACAACTCCAACAACATACGCAATACAGATACAGTATCCATTGTTGTCTTTTATTCTATGAGTGTGACTGCATGTGCTTACCTTTAGTTTGTAACCAAAGATTGTCTGTATCTTCAATTATTGTTTGTCCATGCTCTGCTTTTTTTTTCTTCTCTCAACAAAACCTACCCAAAAAGAAACCCCCATTCCCATCCATTTTACAAACCCTAACCCTCTTCCCCCGGGCTGTGTTGTTTTGCTTGATGTCTGACTAAAATGACATCAATAATTCCACACACTTGCTGGGGAGGATAAGGTCATAGCAGCAACAGGCTGGTGAAGGAATACGAGGATATCTTCTAGACTTACTCAGCTTCAGTACTATATCTTCTAGTAGTAGTAGCCAATGTCAAATAAATTCAACGCAAGTACTAGTTATACTTGCAAGCAAATACTTTACCATTTGTTAGGCTACATTATGGCACTGTTCTAGTGTACTGTCACCTGCTATTTTCTCGATTGTACCGTAACCGTTGTAATACTACAGTAAGGAGGACAAACAAGGTTTCGTTTTCTTTTTTTCCATAGGCATGCAACTGCCACTGTGTCACACCACTAGTACCACCGCAATGAGGAAATGTCACCCGCCCAGGATTGACAACGTTAATCCCCATTTCACCTGGAGCCAGCCCTGGGCCTAGCCCTAATTTCTAACACAAATTACAGGTAAGATAAGCGTTTGGTGGGAGGTAGTATAATGGAGTATTATTTCGGAGTAGACAAGAGATTGACGGTTGTACTACTAAAGTCCTACGACTGTTCAGGAAAACAAAGTTACTGTTACACCCCCGCCCCCCACCCACCAGACTGAAAAGCAGTAAAAAACAGGTATGGTCAGATAAAGTTGAAAAATATATTTATTTAGCCCTAACAAAATAATCTCCCTCACCCACCCTAACCCCAACGATTGTCTCTGAAACGTCCCAAAACGATCCCAACTCCCAAATCCCACCCCCCAAAAGTCTATAAAAAAAGGGCAAGGGACACTCCACTACTGGAGGGTGCTGGTGCTGGTGCATGATGCGGCATGGGCATCATACTCCTTGCGGAGGGTGGCAAGCTCAGAGCGGAGGCCCTTAACCAAGTTCTTATACCTCAGGACCTCCTGCTCCAGGTTGGACATGCGGACTCGTAGGCGGCGTTGGCGGTCCTTGCAGCTCCTGTGGGGGGCAGCTGGTATTTCGGTTGCTTGGCGGTGGCGGTCGTCTTTCTTAGCCCGGCTCGGTCCCGTTGGCTTAGTCACGGAGGAGGATGCAGTGGTCACAGTCGAGGATGTCGTTGTTGCCCCGCTCGACTGCGTTTCCTCCTCCTCCTCCAGGGCCACCAGCCGCCGATATTCGGCGACTGTGGCCTCCAGCCTCCGTTGCCGGGCCAATCTAGCCTGCTCCCTCCTTGTTGTTGATTTGGAAGGAGCAACTATATGAAGAAAGAAAGACATAGTCTGTAACCAATGCTCCTTATTAATAACACAAAGTGATTGAGCCGAAAGTTGGGTCACAGAGTACAAGTAGCAAATTGAAAGCACAGTACATAACTATTGAGGACAGTATCTATGTAACCTCCCACTTCTGCATCCTTGCTCTAACAGTAGTGGTAGTTTAATGAACTAATTCTACGACCACTATGGACTTCCATTACAGTCGACTATGACAGTACACCAGTCTTATTCTTCTTCTTCTCTCTTGTTTAGGGAAATGGGTACGTTATCTTATGCAAGCCGGCAGAATGACATGGACAGCACAGTGAACTTGCACCCGAGAAAAAAAGTTGCACACCATGATGAGTGAGACAGACTTGCGTTACTGTACCGGTCCAGTACATGCAGGTGGTGAAGCTATTACTTTTCTATTACGGGTGGCACTGAGAATACTCTGTTACAAGGGCTACTGCTTAATTAATTTACCTTTCACCCTACAGTGCAAATGAGTACTAGAAAAGGAAAATGAAGAAGCTAACTAATTTGATTATCTATCACTTCACATGGGACGTATTTAATGACAGATGAGATGACTTTAGGTGCTTTGCTTAATATTGAGTGAACAGTGATACACCCACACATGAATGACGTACTACAAGTAAACTAAAGTTATTAAGAGAGGTACGGAGTGTCCACCGTAATAACCAGATATATGCTGTGAATGCAAACGCAATACAAAGTACTGCTACTATTCATGGTAGTATTGGACACATTTACAATTTCTTTTCCTTGCCTTCCCTGCACTGGAACGGACGTGCGGGTGCGGTGGTACATGCTCTTCAAGGTAACACTTACTTCACCTGGCGACCATCTACTCTCTCTAGATACACATGTGCTATCTAAGAGTCAGAGAATACCATGCTCCAGGCATCCATTCAGTCAAAGTATACGCACACATACAGTTTCTGTTTCACCCACCCAGGCTGCTGTCCTTCCACCCATCCTTGCTTCATCATTGACCCAGCCATGCACCATACCATATTCTTTCCTTCCCAGCCACCTCGGGGGCCAAGCAAACACATATCGTTCTTCTTTGCCAGCCATCATACAAGTTCGCGTCCCACTTACTTACACCCTTCTTTCGCTTTTCGTTCATCCCATCCATCACGTTCGTCTAAGAACTTATTGGGATTCTTCTCACCAAAAACTTCACAGCTAAGTCGAAGTACATTTCGAGGAGGCTACTACCTGGTTGATTTGTAATTGTAATACACCCGTGCAGAAAGCACACTATGCAGTCTTCAATCTCAATAAGTAAGGAATATATAGCTTACCTGTTTCCGCCACCACCGTTTGATCCCCCACAGGAACGTCCGCCGGCTCTTGTACCGCCTCCTCCCCAGAGGCCTCCGAGTCCTGGTCCAACACAGCCACCTCCGCGCTGGCCCCGTCACCAGATGTTACACCTACAAAGTACATTTAAGAATGTTAGAATACACCACTCACTACTATATAATATTTGGTCTAGGAGAAATGTTAAAAAAACAGAATACAATGTAATAATTTGTGACTGTCTACTCCATAGTAAAAATGTCCCATTTTCCAGGGAAGGCTGTTGTCTTGCTGCACTTTTATGCACAACTGATGAATGCTTGCTTTTGATTTTTAACACGCACCACTTTTTCTCCTAACGGACAGAAGCTTGACTCCTGAGTCCTAAGAACACGACCAGGATCAAGTTCAAACCAGGTGAGAGCTCGGCTCGACCACAAGAAATGTGTCCAATTAATCGTCAGCACTAACCACTTTTCCGTTTTCAGTTAAATAGTTTTATGACAAAGTAGATTTTAATAAATGTGTTTACTTTTAATAAAGCTTTTAAACTTAAATAGACTCTGTGGTTTTTGTTCCTCTAGACTAGAGTGGATGAGCTAAAGGTTTTGGAATTTTTGCAAGCATGAGTGCCTCTGACACTTCTTGACTGTGCTGTGACTCCGTACTACTCTCTTGTCCTGCGTACGATAATCTAGAGATCATTGGGGATCTATAATCGGTGACTTCGGGAGCTGAATGACTCTGCCACACTATCTAGTCAGTAAGGAGACAGTGCATAGAGGTATTGCTGAATATAATGGGAGTCCAATGGAATTGCCAAATGTCCAATCTTAGTTAGCTACACAGACAGACTAATAAGAATAGTCTAGTAATACCACAGGGAGTCATATTCGAGGCAGGATAAGAATTTATATCCAGTCTACAAGAAGATCAAAGACGATTTAGAAAAAATCGAATGAGGAACGCTAGGAAAAAATAGGTACTGTTTATTAAAATGTAAACTTACTGGGGCCAGCAAAGGAGCCCTCGCCTGCCCGATCCTGGCCTGCATCCTCAGCACCCTCCTCCTGTGTCCTCTTGCCCTTGGGGGGAGCTGATGTACAACATGAAAGAAAGAAAAACCAGAAAACATGGATGAGATTTTTCAACCAAATCAAACATTTCAAAAGAACAATAACAACATATTTTGGAAAAATAGCAAATAGATAGACAACTATTCCACGGGATCTATCTCATGTGGTATACTACGTTATTCGTATTGCCTGATTTGCGGAACGTTGACTTAGAAAGTTCCTATGTAACTCAATAAACAGACTACTAAAGAGGTTTGCCTAGGCCTGGCACTGCAGGCAGCAGTGCGCAACACGTGACAGACAAAGTCCATCCTGCTTGCAGATCAGTGAATACTCAAACTATCAATCCACCCGCCACCACCGCCACTATTTCTTCTTATAGCCATGTGTCTAAAGGAAGGACTGGACTTCAGTCTGTTGGGGCTGATAGAAGTCCCTTGCGGAAGTTGCGGCTCATTTTCCTCCATTGTTGCGTGCCTTTTCTGACGCAGCGGCAGAACAAAAGACTCGCCATGGTGTTGGTGCGGCGTATATATTAAAAAAAAACACATATGGGCATATGGGCGATGCATCACGTTGTAAAGCCCTGCGCCATCAGGGGGCGTTCCGGCGCAAGGGAGGGCGTACCTGCGCAGGAACGAATCCTAAAAGTGGCTGAGGGAAATCTACAAGATGTCAATCAGTCACTTTTAGGACAATGATGCATGACTCAAACCCTGTGCGCTTGAAGCCGACGTACGGCTTGATGCAGCATTGGGGAGATAGGGTACCCCAGAGCATTGCTGGAGCTGCGCCATCGTTGGCACGCAACTCCAGCAATGCGCTGCCTTTACGGCACAGATGCGTAAGGCTTCTGTGACGTTTTGGGCCAATGGGTGGTGGTGGCATGGCACACAATTACTGCCGCATCCCTGCTACTTTGCAGGGATGCGCCGGTAATTGAAAATATGACCCTTACTGTCTAGCATTACGCAGTTCTTTTCTTTACACTACACTCATACATAATTTCTCAGGCCAATGAAATGCTTCTGAACACAACATACAAAACAAAGAAGCATAGTAGCAAGCAAGGCTACTGAGAAGGAGAGCAGTGCACCTGAAATGCATAGAAGATTTTGAAATATAATTTACCTCAATGTAATCGGCAGCATTATTGCTCTTGGTAAAGAACAAAGATTTGCAAATAACAGAGCAGGATAAAACAGAGTAGTAAATGTACTACTACTACTACTCACCAAGCCCGGGGACCTCTACGCCGAGCGCGTCCAGCAAGTCCCGCTCCCGGTCCATGACATCGGTCCAGCGGTGGGTGGCCTGGTTATATGTGCGCCGGACCCCAGAGATCTTGTACATGGCCCGGCACACCTTCTCCCACCGCTTGCGACGCTCCCGGATGCCATAGCCGGTCGCGATCTTGCCGCCTCCCAGGATCGTCTTGGGGAGGCGGCGCTGGACATGGAAGATCAGTGCCGCCACTTCCTCCGCGCTGAAGATCTCCCTCGGGACCACTTGCTCCCCCCTTAAACGCCCGCACGGGAGCCGGGCACGGGGTGCGGGACCCTTCCCCTTCTCAGGGTGCTTCCCGGCTCCCTTTACCATGGTCTGGGCAGAAATAGAGTTAAATGATAAACAAGAAATAGAATAGTGAAGAAGAAAAGAAAAGAGTTTAAAAAAGTAGTTTAAAAGTAACTAAAAGCTGCAGAAAACACAAAAATATAGAGCTAGAAAAATAGAGGGATAGATAATAAGTAAAATTAGATCAAAAAAACTTCAAACAAGCAAAGGATGGCAGAGATTGAGAGAGGATAGAGAAAGCATGCCCAGAACCATAGCAATGAATGAGAAACAAGATGGCCGCGCCCGTTCACGACCGCGTGGGTAAGTTCGCGCGAGATTTTCCTTGCGAGTACGCGCGAAATTGTACTAGCGAGCAGCACACTTTGCGAGATTACACATAGCGGGCGGAAACGGAATTACGTCACGCCAACAAGATGGCCGCGCCCGTGTACGACCGATAGGGTAACTTGGCAAACGTATAGCTAGAAGCGCCTCGCGAACACGCGCAAGATCACGCGAACATACACGTCGCAAAAAAAACAATTTTGTATTCGCACGTATTCGCGGCTTCCGAAATCGATCTCGCACGGATTCGCGCCCCAAAAAACGCGCGAAATTGCAGAAAAAAACGATTTTAGCTAAACTGAAAGCAATGAGCAGGTGCAAAAGTTCAAACTTAACATTAGTAACATTCAAGGTAGTGCTTCCTGATGGGCCCCTCCAAAGTTTGCAACTATTCTATGACCCTGCTATGACCCAAACAGCAGGCTCATAGAATAGCTACAAGTAGACCATAAAGGTCCTGTGAAAAAAAAAATTCACTGCAACAAAAAGCAAATTACAGATAAGGAAGGAAGCAGGTGCCAGCCAGACTGGAACTTTCAAAATTACTGACACATTAATGAAACACAAATTAATTGATGGCAGTTGAAGAAGGGCAGGTGTGCTTGCTTTTTTCAACCACCATAATCTACAGTGATAAATAAACCTAATGGGTGGCAGTGAGGATGTACCAGAGGGTGGCATGGGTGTCCCAGAGGGTGGCAGTGGTGAAACAGAGGGTGCTGTGAACCTGTGATGATAAACCAGACGTTGAAACAACATAGTCGCGGCCGTTGCGAGCCGAAAAGTAAGTTCGCAATTGCGAACTTGTCCCAAAATCGGCGCGAACGCGCGCCAACACAAAAAACGGGAAAATCCGCAAATCCTCTAGAGTTCGCGGATCTTCGCGGATTGCGAATCCGTAAATCCGCAAGTTCGCGTACGCGAGATCCGCTAGATCCGCCCATGCTTAAACAAAATATGGCTTTAGAGTTCGAAAGTTGAATACCAGATCTTGTGCTAAGAATTGAATTAAACTCATATCTAAGTTTTTGCAATTTCTGTCTATATTGGGTATCATTAGATGTAATAAAACATCTCTCATATTTTGCATTGTATTTATCTAAATCTTTATTTTTTGCATTGAAAGTTTTATTTTCATGTGCCGTAAGAGAAATAGAGGCTCCTCTAATGTAAGCTTTAAAAGCATCCCATCTATTCACCATGAAAGAAGAGCCTTCTGGGTTGAGAAGAAAGTAATCTTGAAGACCATTTCATTGTTTTGCCTTATTTTGCTCATTAAGAACAACACTAGCTTTCACCATCTAGATTGCGTTTTAAAATTTAGATTCAATTCAAAACAAATGAAATTAAGGCATTATCTGAAATATCAATATTACCAATAGTAGGAGTGACCACATAATTAATCAGTTGTCAAGAAATTAATAAATTAGCAAGCCTTGATTGAGAGTTATGAGGATTGTAAAAGAATGTAAAAAAATTCTGTAATAAAGTGTTATCACCAAATATCTACCAACTTTGTAGTTGAAGAAAAGATTTAAAAGCAAAAAATGCTTTAGGAGATTGTAATTTAGTGAGAGAAGATCTATCCTATAAGGGATCAAGTATAATATTGAAATCTCCTCCAATTATAAGTGGAATGTTACCCAACATAAGTACTTCAGTAGTGAGATTAGACAAAAATATAGGATCATCAACAGTCAGACCATATACATTTAATAAAAATATGACTGAATCATGAACTTTAATTTTTGCTATAACATGTCTACCTTCTGTATCTGAAGATTGACTCAAAATTTGGCAATGTAGTCTTTTTGCAAAAAGAATAGCAACACCATTTTCTTTGCCCTTTGCAGGAGAAGATATAATGCTATCAGCCCACTTTTTACATATAATCTAAGACTTTGGCATCAATGTGAGTTTCCCGTATAAAATAAATATCTGCTTTACAACTTCCTAAATAATATAGAAGTGTTGTACTTTTAACAGGATGACGTAACCCCTTGGCACTTAAAGAGACTAATTTAACATGTTGACCGTTAGCCATAGTAAAAAAGATAGAAGGAAAAAATGAAGAAGAGGAGAGAAAAATAGAAAAAGAATATGAAAAATAGTAATAGTAGCTCCAGAAAAGGGGAGAAAGAAAGATTAGGAAAAAGAAATGACAAACAAACATGAAAAAGATTACAACAATTAAACATTAATAACAAGAGTGAAACTCACACACGCTTTACAAGCATGACCGAAACCGTTAGAGTCCGAAGTTCAGCTAATTCCTTGCAAATCTTAACAGTATCTTTAGCAAAGTCTTGGTGAATAAAGATGTTGTTATCATTGACCATTAAAGAGGGAATTTCTCGTGCTGCTTTCCTTATCAAGGCCAAATGGTGGTGACGTAACACTTTAAAAATCATTTATCGTGGTTTTGTATGAAGAGGATTACGATGAGATGGAATCCAATGTGCTTTATCAATGTCAAATTTCTCCAGAAATGTGATGTTTAAAAGGCCAGGAATCAGATTCTCAAAATATAATCTGCAATTGGAACTTTCAACATCCTCCAGTAAATAAAAAATGCGTTAGTTTCATTGCCTGTTGCGGTTTTCCATATCCAGAAGGAGGGCAGACATAGGAGAACTTTTTGCCACAAGTGGAGCAAATGCATCAATTTTAACTTTATTGTCTTGTATTTTAATTGAAATATCCAAAATTTTCATTGACATACTAGCCATGTTTTTGTGCAAATTTCTAATCTCTGACGCAATTGTATCTGTTTTAGCACAAAGTGCTTGAATTTCATCATGAATTAATGTCAAAGAAGGGTCACTCGAGTCCACCACTTTTTTTTTTTTATTTACTTTTTTGTTTATTTCCAATCTTTATTTCGACCATTCGGTCATAAAAGATACACAGTACAGATAAAAAAAACGCATGTAACTCCATCATAACAGATAAAACATTAGATACATATATTAAAAGGCTCCTGTACAGGCTTAAGCATCTTAAAAAAGAGAAGAATTTCTAAGCACTACCCAACATCTTTAAGAAGCGATTACGCGTATACCAGACATTGGTAAAGAATTTGGAAAGTGCAAAAACAGTTGGGCCGGTAACATCAGATTTTAAAATCCTGTACATTGGTGCATATTCCCTGCCACCCATATTCCTTATCAAAGGGAGGAGCCAGTATTTTCTAGCTGCCTTGTAGGCTGGGCAGAAGAAGACCACATGCAGGTCGTTTTCCTCCTTATCGGCACATACAGGACAGTGCTTTGTGGTGGAAGACGATGACCAGGAGCTTGTAAAGGACCGGAAGGGCAATGTGCCGTATCTCCACTGGAGGAACAGCTTTCTAGCAAGTATGGGGTAGATAGGATCCAATGCCTTCTCAAACCTATAAAGATCCTTGCTTTGCAAGAACACAGATGATAGGGACCCGTCTGGCTGGGTAGCTTTGGCCCCTGCCCATTTGTGTTCATGGTACAAATTCGCCAGGGACCTCTTGGAGATGTTTGATGCTACCATCGCCGGCTCAGTCCATAAATCAGGGAGCCCTAATTCCATACAGGTAGCTTGAATATTTTTGACCCAGGGAATACTAAGCACCTTGGGGTGATTCAGTAATTCGACCAATTCCGCCCTATAGTCTGCGAGATCATTGCTACTCCATAGCCTATGCCAGAAGGCTATGGGTCTCAAGCTTATCTCGTCAGCTAATGGTCGTAACCCTAAATCAAGCCTCAAGGGAAAGAGCGGGGTACTCGGGGGGAGTGCGGCTATCTGTCTTATAAACTTATTTTCTGTTAGTGACAGGCTCCGGCAGGGCATGTGACCCCACAGTTCAGCCCCGTACATAGTCGCTCCCCTAGCCTGGGCCTTATATATCTGGATTAGGGCCCCCAATGGACGGTATGACGAGCCGGTCATCATCCGGGCGATGCCCCCAGTGGTTTGTATAAGTTTAAGGTTTGCCCTACTCTGGTGGGATCCCCAGGTCATGGTTTCGTTGAGGGTCACACCAAGATATTCAAAGGTGGCTACTCTCTCGAGCCGCACGGCTCCCAGTTGTGGATTCGGGCGCAGTTTCTGGCTCGGGTTCAAAACCATGAATTTGGTTTTTGTGGCATTAATTTCTAGCCCTCTATCAAGGCAGAAGGCCACGAAGGAGTCGAGTATCCTTTGTATACCCATAGGGGTTTTAGATAGCAACAGGGTGTCGTCCGCAAAACATAATTGCGGGCACCCTGCTGCCGTTTAGTTTGGGAGCGTCAGTATAGTCGGTGGCATTGAGATGGGCGATTACCCCGTTGACAAAAAGGCAAAACAGGGTCGGCGCCAACACACAGCCCTGTCTTACCCCTCGGCCAACGGGGAATCTATCAGTCAGTTCCCCCGACCTCCCACACCTCACGCGGGCGTAGTTACTGTGGTGCAGCCTCTGTAAGATTGACAGGATATCTGGGGGGACACCCATCTCTGCCAAGACGCTCCAAAGTTTCCCCCTGGGCACCAGGTCGAATGCGGCCCGTAAGTCCACAAAAATTGTGTACAAACTGCCGCCGTCGAACTTTGCTGTCTTCCAATAGATTAGATTCAATCTAAAAACCTGGTCCACTGTGGATACCCCCTTCCTAAATCCCGCCTGGTAGGGACTAAGGGCTCCCACCTCCTCCATCCAATCCT
Source organism: Lissotriton helveticus (assembly GCF_964261635.1). NCBI lineage: Eukaryota > Metazoa > Chordata > Amphibia > Caudata > Salamandridae > Lissotriton > Lissotriton helveticus. The sequence continues at coordinate 92,503,426 of NC_136063.1, forward strand.
GAAGCCTGTTCAGCAAAACCCTACCGAACAGCTTCTGTGGTACGTCTATCAGACTAATCGGTCTGTAGTTGGCTGGGAGGAGAGGCGAGCCCTTTTTAAAGATGGGGACCACCTCTGCCCCCAGCCAAGTCCACCACTTGGCTGGGGGCAGCCAGCCAAGGAGAAACCGGCTGTTTCCTTTTATTATGAGGTGTTTGTGCATTTTTAATTTCCATTTTCCTTTAATAAAAATTAAAGATTCAGAGAAATGCAAAATTAAGGAAAAGGAGATTATTGCTGACAAAAATGCTTGAAAAATGACTGATGCAGCAGCTAAAACAGACTGTGGGAGTGGTTAGGCCAAATTCAGGCCCTCTCTTGAACATTTACTCACCCCCCTGACATACAAGCTGGGTAATACCTCAAGGCAGAGCTGGGTGAAGGAGCAGGAGGAAGGGAAGCACCACTTCCGATGACACAAATTCCTGGAAAACCTCTCAGCAACAGGTAAGGACTTTGGAGGACAACTACTTCACTTCACTGACAGAAAATGCAGCGTAATTAGTCGGAAAAAGGCGGGCTTCAGAAAATAGACCTGACTGGGAGGTGGACATTTTGTATTGCGCACGTCTCCCAAGTGGATCATACACAGACTGAAAGGAGTTAGATTAAATTGGTGCTCCTCGTTGGGTATCTAAATTAAATACGGTTCAATACATTCAAAGGATGAGATTTCCATAAGATAAGAAACAGTAGCCATATCCCAAGACTTATTTATCCATTTCGAGTCGCTGTTCTTTTGGAAAAGAGAATGTATAAGGGACCTCGAATGACTATCAATTTCGCTTGGTAAATTAAATAAATGCGGGACACTAAGATCTAGGGATGATTTTCTAATATAGGCTAGCCAATCGATATTATCTCTGTGATCCAGTTTAGTGCAGTCTGGATGGATTTGACTATATAACGTAGTAATGGGGAACATCAAATTGTTGCCCATAGTAAAAGCCGTACCATTTTGATTGCATACTCAACATGAAGAAGGCCGGCCTCAGGGTGGATATTATTTGCAATACTTCAAGGGACAGATAGCAATCTGCAAAAAAATCTGTTATCCACAGTTTGCAAGCGGCTGCAGTCCACATGCCCCCAAACTTCAGCCCTGTAGGTGCCTAATGAAAGGCATTCAGCATCATAGAGAGAGGTACGTTCTTTAATGAGCTTTTGTTTGAGTCTATTAGCAAATTTAAAGATAGCATCAACTGCATTTTCCAATTCAAGTCGTCTCTGATCAACAAAACAACAAATCCTACCTTGCTGTTAAGAGGTTCTACCTAACGGCGAAGAGGGGGACCCAGCCCAGCCATGTCTGGCCGTGCGTAGACGGGCCCATTGCTGGCCCAGGCACGGTGTGCAAGTAGAGATTAATGCACGTTATGAGTAGTACCCTACCTTCTGACAGTGATGACTCATAGGGGTTAGAGTCCTGCTCCAGGCAAAGTGTAAGGTGCTGAGAGCAGCTAGAATTGAGTCCTTACATTTATACAAATCTCTCACTTCCTCTGTCTCCACCTCATACATTCACACAGATCCTCTCTCTCTCTAACACATTTACACACACCTTCTCTCTATCCATCTGCCACATGCACACACACACCTGCTCTCTCTATCCCTATCTCTCCCTCCTATCATGCACACACACACTCTGACTCTCTCTGGTTCACACATGCACACTCTCTCTATCTCACACATTCACATACACACCCTCCCCCTCTCCCTCTCTCTCACATGCATGTTCCAATATGGCAGTCGCTGTTCTTTGCATGGGTCAAGTGATCTTTTTAATGACGTCCAATGCATGCTTTTAAAAAATGTTGGTGTCGGGGCAAGTCAATATTCTCTTTCATTCTTAAAGATTGTTGCTGGTCTGATTATTTGTGACCTGGTTCTCTATTTTAGTTCTATTGCAGACCATAGGATCCTAGGATTCTGTTTATTATTATTTTTACAGATTGCATATTTGCAGAACTTTGTGCCTTTAGCTTTTAGACTAAGCAATTTTGGGTCAGCTTTTACTACCTTTGTTGACACTGGTGTGGAATTGTATTTGAGACCTTCCACACATTCCTCATGAAGGTTGACCACTCAAAGGTGGGACATGGTTTAACATATTGATGATTTGGTTAATTGGTAAGTGTCTTACGTTTTTGGTGTTTTTAAAGGAACAATGGTCCCTTACTTTCGAAATACCACATAAAATACAACCTAGAGATGCCATGAGGTGTACATCAGGTGTCCAAATGGAAATTGAAATACATTTATTGATTAAAAATATCACATCAATAGGGTGGAAAAGCAGCCAGAAGAGAAGTTAAAACGTTTAGGCTCAGAAAATCCTTCATGTGACTACAATTTAAACAAAATGGTCATGTGACATATCTTATTGAGTACCCACACTCACATACCCAATTAGATAACAACAATTAGAGTCAAGGTACTATGATCAACGACGCTTCGATCCCTTAAGCAGCGTTTATGCCTGAGACAAAAATGCCTGCGAGAAAACGATCAGAAATGATCTTGTAGAATGGGAACAGCTGAATCCCTTGCAATTTATGTAGCAAACCCAATAGGGTCTGAGTGGGGTGGCACGTCAAGGCAAATAGCTAAAACATGGTAGCAGCTAGATGAAAAAAGTGAGCTGACGTGCGAGCTGGAAAAAGGCAAATGGATATGGGGAGAGCCAACTAAATGGAGGCATGAAGGGAAGTGGGTTTTCTTTTTGATTCAGATTTAAATATTATTCCTCCACAGTATTCCTCCACGTGCTTTTGTTTTTTACTCTCTGTGCATTACGTAATTACCTGTGGACTGGTTTGCGCACAGTTAGGTTTTAGTTGCAAACTTGGTTCCCAATTCCCCCAGAACACTTGATACCAAACAAGAGCCGGTCAACTGTAATGCTTTCAAAATGAAGTATCAGTCCAATCTATCTAAAAATGCACTGAAGAGCTCTGAACACAGACTCCTCAAAGCTCACACTGAAACACTAATGTCTTACACATACTTCCGTTCAAATAAAGGAGCTATAATTAGTGGCCTTATCTTCTACACAAAAAGACGAGCCCAATTGAAGACAGTTATTCTCCACGCTCTTGATTACCGCCTTCAAGAAAACTCCATGTGGTTCAAGACTCTCGGTAGCACCTCTCCCTGCTGCAGAGCTAATGCGACCATATCCTTATATAACAATGGGATTATCCTTATCCAATCTTCATAGCAACCTAGAAATACGGAATGACATTTTTGCAACCATCAAGACCACTATGACCAGAAATGAAGTGGCCCTCTCCCAAGATGGTCCAAGTTCTTTGGGCACCTCTATGGAACCGCTATCTCTGCCCACTCAGGCCCTCAACACACCTAGCACCCTACCCATCCCCCGCACTTGCTCTCCCATCTCAAACCCAACTCATAATACAATCTCTACAACCCCCAGGTGAAGTCTGTGGCACTCCCTAGCATTCGATGTATCAGTCCTCACTTGAAGCATTCATCCAGAACAGGGAGTACAGTGCTACAAAGTCCTGGAAACCCTGGAACTATTATCAGGATTATCTCTCTATCCTTGGAACACACTCACGCTGGCCCCAACTCTGCTCCCATGAATACCCTCATGGCCCAATCTTGAGCATGCCCCAAAGACCGAACACCTCACAATGATCAATAATTCATCACGAGACCCTCACTCATCTCTTGAGCCCCTCTCTTCCCCCTCTCCAATCGAACCCTATTCTTTGTCTGACCGACCCACTGCTTGTCCTCCCAGACCAGCAAAATTCCCACGCCACAACCTGAGGCACCCAGCCTTCATAGGACCACCCGCCCTCGTTTATAACCACACGTTTCCACGCTTCCCTAGAATCCAGACTAGGGGAGACCTCTCTGAACCTTAGTCACCTCAAGACAAAGCTACAAAGCCTCTCAAGCATCACCACAGAGATGGTGATTAATCACTGGCCGAACAGGTCTCTGACAAATTGCAGTTCGTCAATCATAACCATGCCCAACTTGCTAATCGAGATGGCTCTTGGCTGCCTCCCCACCCCTCTTTCGATCCTCTCTCGAGATGGAGAACCATATCCTCCCCTATCTTCCCCTCCTAGCACATTAGACTAATGGTTGGACTAACTGACAGTGACATTCAAACACCCCTCCTTAACTATAAGAAAACTAACACTGTGGACTCTGACTCTCCAAGTCAAACTATGTCTATTCTTGCCAATCCACACAGTGAAACAAGTCACAATGCCAGAACCCTAAACATAGATAACCTTAAACATATTGGGCCCGTGGCTTGGCAGCGAGAGAAAATGGCGGCGCCGTAGTTGAGCTCCGCTAGCCGAGGGACACAAAGTCTGTAATCTGTCTTATATCTGGCCCCCAAAACTAACGGTACGGCTTCCGACAGCATAGGCAAAACATGAGGTGCATGTAACGCCAGTTCACGGGGAAAAACGACGATTGAAAGGCGGAACCCCAGCACTGCATCAGGATCGGCAACGGAGAGGACTGACCGTGTGCAACAGAGTGACGAAAGGAGGCAAAGACGACTACACTGAGAGGAACTCCATTCAGCGGCAGTGCCCCGAAGACCTCGCCTTCTTCCTCCACCCCCACCTCCGGCGACACGAGGACCTCGTGGAGCGATGTGGTGCAGGCAGTCGCACACACGAGCAGTAGTTGGGGTGGGCCGTTGGCAGTCGGGGCAAGTGGAGGCCCTAGCAGGATTCGGGACCCACAAAGGAGTTGAGCGCACTGGAGAATGAACAGCAGGTGCTGCAGGCAGCTGAGAGCTGCATGACTGGCCGAGGGTGGACATAACATAGGGGTCTAACTCAGGGGCCTGGCTGCTGTGGAGTGGGGTCAAGACGGGGGATGGCTGGTAAATGGGCCCCTCCCGGAGAGGAGACAGTGATCTCAAGTGTGGCTGCATTGTAGAGGTGACCAAGTACAGGCCTGCTTATCAGTGCATGATTAAATTAATAAAGGATATTGACAGTACAGGAGGAGTTGAGTGAGTCCTCTGAAGGGAACAAAATGTTGTGCGTACCCTGAAGGCAATGAGTACCTCCAAGAACAAGGTTGCACAAAGTAAGTAGCATAGCCGGCTGGATTATCATGCAAGGGGGTACTCATTGGTGCGCGAAAGAGAGTGGAGGCGAAAAGTGAGAGACACTCCAAAATATAGCGCATAATGGGAAAGCCCAAACCTGTGGGTCCCTCCCAAACCAATAGAATGGACAACTACACAGTGTCTAAAAGTCTTGCGGTGTCGCAAACGGAAGAAACGGCAGAGCCTACGCTGTGTGCAATCATGGTGGCTATTCAAGACCTAAAGGGCACCATGTAGCCTAAAATTGATTCAGTGCAAGTGGAAACAAACCTGATTAGGACAGATCTTCACAAACTCTTCGAGAAGGTAAATACAGTGGAGACGAATATCGCTCAACTCCAGTCAACCACCAAACGTCTTGAGGCCCCAGTGCAGGCACTCACCAACTCAGAAGACCTGGGAAATGGTAGCAAAGTTGGAAGACAAGGAAGGTAGAGTGCTGAGGAACAACATTAGGGTGGTGGAGGTCCCGAAGGAGGCAAAGGGGGGGATCGGTCGACCTCTTCCTGGAAGACCTCATCATGAAAGTTCTAAAGCCCAAGAGACTCTCCAATTTCTTCTTGATCAAACGAGCGCATAGGGTGCCAATACCGCCGCCTAGACCCGGGGCACCCCCAAAGGACAATCATAGCGAAAGTGTTCAACTACAGGGAGCGCAACAATACTGCAGACTGCCAGATCCATAGCAGATATTAAATTGGATATCGCCCAGATTCGCTATTTTCAATACAGCGGAGGAGTTTCAAAGCAGTAAAGCGGGAGTAAAGAGAAGGGGAACTGAAATACATTATGCTGTTCCCAGGAAAGCTACGACTAATTGCAGAAGACAAGATCTGGCACTTCGCAACCCCAGAAGAGGCCTGGGAATGGATGGAGGGCTGGCGGCCAGGAACCTGAGCAAAAGGTGAAGACAGGACATTTGGTCGAGGATGGCAGAAACATCAAAACCTCTCCCCAAGCTGATAGCGAAACTCCGGCGAAAGGAATGATGAGTCGGAGCCCAGAATAGGTGAGAGAGAAGAGGAGTAAGAAACATCACTCCATTGTAAGGTACAATGGGCTCGGCCACAGAGACTGCCAAGAGTTCAGAGCAAATTAGAAAAGTCACTGAAATTTGATTGGGACATAGTAGTGCCAAGGGACACAACAACTCAATAAAACATGTACTGCTTGTAGGGGGAATAAACACATGAGAGTGCTTGGAAGGATTTGTCCTGAGGGTGCAGGTTTGTGGTGCGGTTTCCTCCCTGTGGTGGCGCTGCAGGGACGTGACCGGGTTTCACCCAGATTATAACTGTTTAATGTGGTGCACAGTCAAAATATCGAGTTGAAAATTTCGACCTACAAAAATATCGTGTTTATAATTTCGAAGGTACAGAATATCGATGTCAAGAATATCGTAGGACAGAATATCGACCCTGAGGTAAGTAATATCGAAATCATTTATATCGATGTAAATAATATCGAAGTTAGTAATATCGATAGCATATATATCGATGTAACTAATTTCGATGTTACTAATATCGATATTTGTATTATTTTTTTGATTTTTATTATGTATGTGTCATATGTTTTTGTTAAGTATTTAAATTAATTTATATTATATGTGTATTATTTTTATATATTAATAAATGTATTGGTAAGTAAATTATATGTTTTAGTACCGGAGCGGGTTGTGGGTTTATAGGGAAATAGGGTGGGAAGTAATTTAATTGTAATTATTAAAAATTAATTATTTAATTGGTAATTAATGTTAATTTTTATTAAATGTTATGTTTTAGTACCAGAGTGGGTTGTGGGTTTATAGGGGAATAGGGTGGGAAGTAATTTAATTGTAAATAATTACATATTTTTATGTGTAATATATTTTGTAAATATTTATTAATTGGCATTCCCTACTGTTGCACCCTTTGGAGTGGGAATAGTAATTTTTACCCCTATGCTATCCAACGCTTTCCCTACTGTTGCACTCACTGGAGTGGGAATAGTAATTTTTACCCCTACGCTATCCAACGCTTTCCCTACTGTTGCACTCACTGGAGTGGGAATAGTAATTTTAACCCCTACGCTATTCAACGCTTTCCCTATTGTTGCACTCTTTGGAGTTGGAAATAGTAATTTTTACCCCTACGCTATCCAACGCTTTCCCTACTGTTGCACCCACTGGAGTGGGAATAGTAATTTTTACCCCTACGCTATCCAACGCTTTCCCAACTGTTACACTCTTTGGAGTTGGAATAGTAATTTTTACCCCTACGCTATCCAACGCTTTCCCTACTGTTGCACCCACTGGAGTGGGAATAGTAAATTTTACCCCTACGCTATCCAACGCTTTCCCTACTGTTGCACCCACTGGAGTGGGAATAGTAATTTTTACCCTTACGCTATCCAACACTTTCCCTACTGTTGCACTCTCTGGAGTGGGAATAGTAATTTTTACCCCTACGCTATCCAACACTTTCCCTACTGGTGCATTCACTGGAGTGGGAATAGTAATTTACCCCCATGCTATCCAACACTTTCCCTACTGTTGCACTCCCGGAAGTTGGAATAGTAATTTCTATCCATACGCTATCCAACACTTTCCCCTCTATTGCACTCACTGGGTTAGGACTAGTAATTTTTACCCCTACGCTATCCAACACTTTCCCTACTGTTGAACTCACAGGCGTGGGAATAGTAGATTTTACCCCTCTGCTGTCCAACATTTTCTTTTCTGTTGCACTGTTTTGAGTTGGAATGATACTTTTTTTACCTCTGCTATCTAATATTTTTCATATTATTTTCAGTTAATGTAGTATATAATTAATATTAAAGAGTTAAAAAAAGTATTATTTTTTATTTATTATATATATTTATTTAATTTTGATTTATATTATTGTTTAATGTTTATAGATGTATTTATTACATATGATATTTTAAAAAAGTTATTAAAATAATTGTTACAAATTATTAGTAAGTATATATATATATAATATAGATTATCCAGGAAAACCTCCAGCAACGCGGAAGGAAGAGTCCACAGGCAGGGAAATCGAATGAGGTTTCTTTTAATAATACAGCAGTTGTGGCATGATGCATTTCGACTTGGTGCGCCTTCTTAAGATGCCGCTGTCGAACTGCAGGTAAGTTTAGCCCAGATTAAATAGTTCTGCACTGCTCCCAGATGAGGAGCTGACGCCTCCCCCAACCATGTGATCATCCATAAAGATGTAGCGTAGCTGATGACTACAACGCCCAGAAACCTTCATACCTGGGCGGGTGGGACGTGGGGAAACAAAGTTGAATCTTGCTGGAAAATACAGGCGTTGCAGTACTGGACGCACTATGTACAGTTTAGTGCAATCAGGAAACCTCTCGAGTTCCCGCACAACGTTCCAACCTGGTGAGAGCAAGACTGCCGGGTCGTGGGCTGAATACAGTGAGTCAGTATCCTCTGTGAAGTCACAGACCGCCGTTTGGCAGCGTCCCTAGTTTTTCTCACCCTCAGAAGGTGGGCTGCCTCGTGTCAACACCTTGACAAAAGAAAAGCTCCTTGCGCAGGAACCAGTAACGATGGCAGCCAACTTGTAGAACGGGGCACCTTTATGTGTCTCTGGTTGACACAAAAATATCCAGGAAAACCTCCAGCAACGCGGAAGGAAGAGGCCACAGACAGGGAATTCGAATGAGGTTTCTTTTAATAATACAGCAGTTGTGGCATGATGCATTTTGGCTTGGTGCGCCTTCTTGAGATGCCACTGTCGAACTGCAGGTAAGTTTAGCCCAGCTCCCAGATGAGGAGCCAACGCCTCCCCAACCATGTGATCATGCATCAAGATGTAGCGTAGCTGATGACTACAACTTCCAGAAACCTTCATACCTGGGCGGGTGGGACGTGGGGAAACAAAGCTGAATCTTGCTGGAAAATACAGGCGTTGCAGTACTGGACGCACTATGTACAATTTAGTGCACTCAGTACACCTCTCGAGTCCGCGCACAATGTTACAACCTGGTGAGAGCAAGTCCGCCGGGTCGTGGGCTGAATACAGTGAGTCAGTATCCTCTGGGAAGTCACAGACCACCGTTTGGCAGTGTCCCTGGTTTTTCTCACCCTCAGAAGGTGGGCTGCCTCGTGTCAACACCTTGACAAAAGAAAAGCTGCTTGCGCAGGAACCAGTAACGATGGCAGCCAACTTGTAGAACGGCCCCCTTTATGTGTCTCTGGTTGACCCAAAAATATCCAGGAAAACCTCAAGCAACGTGGAAGGAAGAGGCCACAGGCAGGGAATTCGCATGAGGTTTCTTTTAATAATACAGCAGTTGTGGCATGATGCATTATATGTATGTTTTATTATTATTATTATTATTAAATGACATTTGTAGAGCGCACTGACACTGTGGGTTTTCTGGCGCTATAGGACAGAGGTGATACACTGACTGGGGTTTATGCAGGGTTAGCACGGTGGGGGGAAGAGGAAGGTTTTGAGCAGCTTCCTAAAGTGGAGGAGGGAGCTGCTTGATTTGATGGTCAGGGGGAGAGAGTTCCAGAACTTCGGGGCTAAGAGGGCAAATCTTCGTCAACCGAATTTGTTGGTTCTGGTTTTGGGTACGAAAAGCGACTGAAGATGAGCAGAGCGTAGATTGCGATTTGGGCGGTAGGGAGTGATGAGGGAGGTCAGGAAGGCGGGGCTGGTGCAGTGGAGAGCCTTGAACGTGAGGCAACCTAGCTTGAAGGCCACCCTCTGTTCTATAGGCAGCCAGTGCAGTTTATGCATCAGGGGTTTGGCCGATTGCCATTTTGGGGATTTGAAAATGATGCGGGCTGCCTGGTTCTGGACTACCAGAAGGCGGTGGAGAAGTGTTTTTGGAAGTCCGTGATAGATGCAGTTGGAGAAGTCCAAGCGGGAGAGCACAAGAGAGATGATTACTTGGATCTGAGCAGGAGGGAGAAGCAGGTGGCTAATCTTCCGAATCTTTCTGAGTTGGAAGGAGCAGGATGAAATCACGGCGCCAACGTGTGGTCGGAGGGAGAGTTCGGCGTCGATGATCACGCCGAGGCTCTTTACAGAGATCGAGGGTTTCGGTGGAAGGCCCAGTTCAGTGGGCCAAAACTGAGTACCCCAGAAAGAGGGGCTGGAGCCCGGGAGGAGGAGCTCGGTTTTCCCGGGGTTCAGCTTCAATTGATTGGAGTTCATCCAGTCTTGGATGTGGAGCATGACGGAGTGGAAGTTGTCTGCCGCGTTGGGGGAATTGAGTGGGAAGATGATCTGCAGATCGTCGGCATAGTTATAAGCTGTGATGTCCCAGTTATGGAGTGAGTGGAGTTGTGGCCGGAGGTAAAGGTTGAACAGGAAAGGTGACAGGGAGGAGCCCTGGGGAACTCCGCATGACGTGGGGGTCTTGGGTGCTGTGTATGGGCCCAGCCGGACGGCTTGAGTTCTACCAGACAAGAAGGACCGAATCCAGCTGAGGGCGGGGCCCTGGACGCCAGCCTGTTCGACACGGTGAAGCAAGATGTTATGGTCGACCGTGTCGAACGCGGCCGATAGGTCCAGGAGAACGAGGGCCTGGGGGGTCCCCGAGTCGGCGTTTCTCCTCAGCGTGTCCAGAACAGCTAGGATGACGGCTTCGGTGGAAAAGGAGGGCCTGAAGCCGGCCTGATTAGGCTCCAGGTAACAAGAGGTCTCAATAAAGTTGGAGAGGTATCCAGTAACATGCGCTTCGAGTAGTTTGGAAAAATATGGCAGAAGCGATATGGGGCGGTAGTTGGACAGTTCAGTTGAGTCCGCGCCAGGTTTTTTAAGTAGCGGGACTAGGATGGCTTCTTTGAAGGGGCTGGGGACAATACCTGTGCTGAGCGAGCCGTTCAGAAGAGGTAGGATGCATTCGGGTAAAGAATGACAGACGCTTCGTAGGACTGTGGGTGGACAGCCATCATGCGGGGAGCCTGATTTTATCCGGGATGCAAGCTGTGCTAGGGAGGCAGGATTGATGGGGGGGAATTCGGTAAAAACAGAAGGGTTGTTGAGGGGAGTGTCAGGAGTGGTGGGCTGAGAGGCGGTGGGGATCGAAGCTTTGATTTTATTGATTTTTTCAACGAAAAAGAGATTGAGAGCATCACAAGTTTCTTGGGTGGGGGTTTGGCCTGGAAGGGTTCTGTCATCAGATGTAAGTTCGTTCATAATTTTAAAAATTTCTTTGGATTTGCTGTCCGAGATTCGATCAGAGAAATGGGTTGATTTAGCTGAGGCGATTGCGATTTTATAGTCTCTGCGAGCTGAGGTGTATTGCGATCTGTCCGATTCAGAGTAGTTTCGTCTCCATGTCCTTTCTAGCTGACGTACCTTCAGTTTCAGTTTTTTTAGATCGTCCGAGAACCATCTGTGGGAATTGTGGTGTCTGGTCGGGGGGGATTTGATTAAGGGGGCAAATTGGTCACTAGCTGACTGCAGCCAGATGCATATGTCGGTTTCTAATTGATCAATGTTGGTTCGCGAATCGAGGGCAGGCCGGGTGTCTGAGAGAGTCGCAAGGAATCCTTCGGAGTCATAGGAACTCCATTTGCGAGAGAGGCCGCCAGCCATCAGTGGGGTGGGAGTTCTGCCACTGACCATGAGGGTGGTATCTATTAGGTGGTGATCTGACCAGGTGCAAGGTGAGACGAATGGGGGAGAGAGAGTTAGGTTTTGGGTCCATATTTGGTCCAGAATGTGGCCCTTGATATGGGTAGGCGAGGTGATTTGTTGAGTCAGGTTGAGGCTGGCAAGAGCCTCGAAGACCTCCAGGGCGTGGGGCCCAGCGTGGATGTCATTAAACCAATAATTAAGGTCACCAAAGAGGGCCAATCTGGGGTTAGAGGTGAGAAGGTGGATCAGCTGATCGGTCAGGGTGGCAGCGAAGGCAGGCATCGGTTGGGGGGGGCGATAGAGGAGAAGGAGTGTTAAGGCCCCGCGGTCCGTTTTTAGGCTGAAGATAAGATGATCTACTCCCAAGAGGGGAATGGCCGGAGTGGGGGTGAAGCTGAAGCGTTTGGATATTATGGCCGCTACCCCACCCCCAGGGCGATTTCCTGGCTGATCGGCACGGAGGATGTAATAGTCAGGGGGGAGGGCCGCCAGGATGTCAGAGAGAGAGTCTGCGGTCAGCCATGTTTCAGTGAGCAGGAGAACGTCCGATTTCTCGTTGGATAAAAGGATGAAGATGTCGGAGTGGTGTTTTACCAAGGAGCGGGTGTTCAGATGTTTAATTATATATCTTTAATATTTATAATTTTTAAACATTTAAAAAATGTGTTAACTATGTTTATTTTAAGTATATTTTTGTACTTACCGTATTGTAGATAGGATGTAGATATTCTTGACTTCGATATTCTTGCTTCGATATTTCGTAGCTCGATATTCTAACCTTCGATATTCTGTCAGTGATTCTTGCAAAGCATGTCTGCAACATGCTCATGCTAACATAAGGAAAACGACAATGAGCCTGCACGGGACTCATGACAGTGTCAACCACCTTTTACCTTTGAATATCTTCAGATAAAATTCTCTTTGCTTCCACTTCGACCAAGATAGTAAATGCCTCCCTTCAGCAAGGCAATATCCCAGACTGCCTATAAGTAGGACAGGTAACCCCTATCCTGAAAAAACCCACTGCAAATCGCTCGGACCTAAACAACTTTTGCGGTATTTTCATCATCCCAACTTTAGTTAAGCTCATTGAAAAATGCACTCAGGTCCAACCATGCAATCACATTGATCACTTCCAACTTCTGGACCATTTCTAATCTGGCATCTCTTAGGCCACAGCACCTAATTGCCCCTCAGGAATCCTGCCTTCTAATCCTCATTAACTTATCATCTGCGTTCGATACATTAAACATGACAGTCGCCTAGACATACTTGAAAAGAGAATGGGGATTTCAGTGTCAGTTTTTAAATTAGTTCTCCTCATTATCAACCCAGGAACCAGTGCAGGTATAACAGGAGCCATGAACTTCCCAACAATGGCCACACAGTGTGCCAGTACAAGAAAAAGAAAGCAGCTGGTTTCAGTGTCAGCTTGGAGGTCGCTGCTCGGACGCTTCCTGGTCCACCAAATGGACCATCATAAGAGGCGTGGCCGACTTGCAAGACTGAGAACGCACATCAGAAGGCAAACAAGCATTTGCAATGCAATAGGTCTTGCATTTACGCGAGGGTGAGCTATTGACATTGCAAAAAACAATGCCTTTTATTTTTGTTTTTGTTTGTAAAACATAAATAAAAGGCATTGTCATTTACAATGCTAATAGCGTAAACTCACGTAAATGCGAGACCTATCGCATTGGAAATGCTTGTTCCAAGGTCCAATTAAAACAAGAGAGTTTGACGTTGCCAGGTGGTCCCTCCTCCAAACATCAAACACTCAGCAGCTGATTGGCGGGGGCAGAGGTGTGGTGCAGCGGCCAGGGTGCCTGACTCTGGACCATGGGGCTCACGGTTCAATCCCCGGTGCTGGCGACAGGTTAGCCCAGCACCATGTGACTATGGGCAATAGCTCGCTTAATCTTCCTCTGGGCCCCCAGCGCCGGGTCACCACTTCGGAGGTAGCTGTGCGCTTTTCAAATACTGGTATTTCATTTCATTTAATTTACATCATTATCCCAGAGCCTGCGAGTGAGACTTTTAATGGGCATGTCTGAGCAGCAGCCACATGTACGGAACTCAAGTGATGGATTCTCAGAAGCGAGAACACTTCATGCACAGACATCTCTTCATGGCACGCAGCCTGTAACCCACTAGACTACAAACATCACTGTGTATTTAAAGCCTCGAGTGCCACACGGCGATCACTCCGTACACACATGCGACCACCATCTGAGGATCTCACACCGTCAGTAAACATTCTCTTCTAGCAATATGTACCGGCGCATGTGAGATCTTTGTTTCACATTGGCAACGGACGCTGCAGCAACAGCATCAACAGACACAAAGAATAAAATCAGACAACTCCGAGGCAAACATGCGAAGAGTTCAAAACAAAACATTAGCAGCCTCGTCCTTCAGAAGTACCTAGAATCCTATTGCACTTTATTGGGTATCTTGTATGTTGCAAAATGTATGCATCCTTGAACTATCTTATGTTAATTTAAATGCTGATTAAAATGGTATAAACACAACTTGCACTGCTTTTACGCTCGAGTAATACATCACAAATGAACAATCTCTGATGTGCCCGGGCATAGATATAAGATATATTTAGCAGACAGCAGATTTGGGTGGAAAGACTTCTCTTTGGGATCTGTGTAGAGCACAGCTGTGCGCTTTCCACTGGAACATTTCCTGGCATTTTTCATCTAAAAAGCTGACTTGAGACACTATGCAATCTGGCACTGAATGGACCACACAGCAAGGCACACTTTAGATAGTCATGTAACTTTTTTACCAAAGAATCAATGTATTTACCCCAGCATCGGCAGTGGCGGTGGAGAGAAATTCTCACCCTGAAGACCACCCACTACAGAAACACTAACACCAGGCTACTCTAAGATTTAAAAGTTTCCCAACAGCAGACGCCCCGACTCGTTGCTATAGAAAGTGAAAGAGAAGCGTGTTTGTCTCAGACTAAGAGTTAGAAGAAAAAACAAGCTCTCGCCATTGAGGAAAGGCAGCCGCTTGTTTATATTTGCGTCGTACTTTCACTTTAGGTGAAAGCGCAATGCAAAAATAAACATGCGGCTGAGTGAAACAGATGTGTTTACACTTACACGCCCCCATGAGATAAGAAATTCCTTCACGGCAGCTTTGAAGCTAACAACCGAGTCCGGATGGGCCGTCCAAAAGGGAGCCAGGGCGGTAACTAAGAAGCATCCTTTTCAATGGGAAGCCTGGGTTTAGCATAAACGCTGACGCAACCCAATGAAAATGATGGGCGGGGCTTCAAGTCCCCTTCTGAAATGTCCTCGATCACAATTGCCCTTGCAGAGCGAGCAGCGCTTGCGCGCTGCAATGCTAGGCAAGACCTAAAAACACAGGGTGACATGAAAAGCCAAACTAGGTACAAGCAACCCCTTTCTTACCGGACAGGATCTTCTGCAAGGTAAGAAATACTGGGAACTAAGAACAAACTAAATTAAAGGAGTGAAATATATAAAATCATGAACTCATCTAAAACTGAGTTTTCAACCCAGTAATTGGCACTAGTAAAAAACGGCTTAGCATGGACAGCATCTCATTGATATTCAGGAGTTCATTAGTATGGCTGGCGGATCGCCACCACCCGTCTGGCAGTGGCGATCCGCCCGCCATTTCCCTCCGTCTGCCTACCATTTCCCCCGCTATATTATAATGGCGAGGGGACCCCGGCGGACGGAAAGACTGTCTGCCGGTTTTCCGCTGGTCGGATAGGCGACCGGGCAGAAAAAGGCTACAATATGGTGGAGGTGTCTGCAAGACACCGTTATCCATATTAGGATGCCCGGCGGTGCAGGGCTTTCCATGGCGGAGCCAGATGGTCTTTCATTTTGGGGGCCCAGTGCAGACCCCAGGGTGTTGGGGGGTGGAGGGTGCACATGGGGGGTACCATCATTTGCATGCACAAGGTAGTAAGCACTGTGTGTGCCTGTCACGTTGTGCATGCAAATGCACAACATGCATTTTTTAAATTGCGGCGGGTGCTGCTTACAGCACCGCCCGCTGCAATGTTACAAATGCGGAATGCGCCCGCTAGTGTGGCAGGCACATCCTAATTTCAATGGCGGGACCGCCGCGACATGGGCAGTCAGCCCATGCCCCGATGCGGTGGCGGGCAGACAAAGTCCGCCTGCCATCGTAATCGGCCCTTCAGTAAGGGGTAACGGTGAACTATTACATTGAGACTGTCTTCAAACACGACTCTTTCAATGTTATCTCGGCCCCTGTGTTAAATTAAACCAATGTATTCCTGTTTTGCCAGACGGCTCTTGTCTTTAAATTTTTTCAAAGTAAATTCATATCTGTGCTTCACCACAACTACTGCATTTCTGCTTAAGAGCAGCACAGTTTCTGCTATAAGCTAGATGTTCTTTGCTACCCAAACAATAACACTTTACTTCCTTTGGATTTCCGTTTTCTTTGGACTGTGGAAAATTGCTCTTACCACCATAAATTCCATTACTTGAATTAGCCCCAATACCTTGTTTCACTGCCACTGCACACCTTCATGAAAGCTCTGCCTTTCGTACAAGAGCTACAATATCCTCCAATCCGAAATCACCATTAACCTATATCTTTTCTTCAATAGCAAGATTACTTGCATGGTTTACCACCTGATCTCTAATCAAGTCATCCTTCAATGTACCAAACTTACAATCAATAGCCAATTTCTGTAGTTCCACCAATTATGCATCCACAGCTATACGACCATAGTACGTGTCTTATGGCTTCTTCAACAGGTTCACAAGTGACTAAGGCCAATTGAATGGGTCCTTTATCATCCTGTTGGCTCTTGCGACCAATCCATTGGCTTTCCGACAATAAAGGGGTGATTTGAGATGGGCTATGGATAATGTGGTTAGAAACTGCATCATTTCATTGGAAGTAAATTGACACCATTGTCTGTGATCAATGTGTTGGGTACACCCTCTCTGGAAAATATTTCTCTGGAAAATGTTTCTTTAAGAAATTCAATTAATGAAGATGTAGTGATGGTGTTGACCATTTTTGGAAAATCCGGTGAGAGTGGTAATCAATAAGTACGAACATGAATCTTTGAGAATAGCTCAACAAGGTTAAGGGTCCTATAATGTCCAGGCCTAGTTTGTAGAAGGGACTGATACAGGAATGAGTGGAGCTTTGCGAATGACTTTGGATTTGTCACTGGATCCACATGCCAGGCAGTCTTTCACTCTTTCACAACCCTCTTTACTATGGAATCCATGTTGGGGAACCAATAGTCTTGTATGATTTTACTTTTAGTCATGCTCCTATCCGGATGACCTTCATGGGCTACCTCAATTATGCGTTCATACATATATTCTGGCTGAACAATCCTATTCCCTCTGTAAATGTGGTCATTTATGACTGACAACTTGTCTTTCACTACCCAGAAGAATTTGAGATTTTCTGGTAATTCTTTAAGGCTTTTGGGCCACCCATTACAGATAGTGTTTCAAAGATCATTGGGTATAGTGTCACATTTCATTAATTTTTCCCATTCATCTTTGCTAATGGCTGGGATATCAACTGAAAGAATGGTCCCACCAGGGTGGGTAAAACTGGGGGTCTCTTATGTGATTGGGAGTCTGGAGAGACAGTCTGCAACTAGGTTTTCATTGCCAGTTACATGACTTATGGTATAGTTATAGCCTTGTAGACCTAGGATCCATTTGGAAGTGTGGGGAGTCATCCCACCATCACAAGACCTGTGTGACTCCCTGGCCGCCTTCTTTCACCGCAAGTTCGCCAACATCCAGGACAGCTTCAACTCTGATAACCCCCACACCCACCACCGAGCTCACCACCCCTGCGATCCCCACCCGCACCAGCTGCCTGACCGCCTGGGCCAACGTCAGCGATGAAGACACCATCAAAATCATGAACTCTATCCACTCCGAATCCCCATCTGACCCCTGCCCTCACCACGTCTTCAATAATGCCAGCACAACCATCGCACCCCACCTCAGAAAAACAATCAACAGCTCCTTCGAGACAGCAACCTTACCGGAAATCTGGAAACACGCCGAGATCAACGCCCTTCTGAAGAAGCCAAAGGCGGACCCCAAGGATCTCAAGAACTTCCGGCCCATCTCCCTGCTCCCGTTCCCGGCAAAAGTGACAGAGAAGATTGTCAACAAACAACTAACCCGCTACCTCGAAGACAACAACATCCTGGACCCCTCCTAATCCGGTTTTTGCAGCAACCACAGCACCGAGACCGCCCTCATCGCCGCCATGGACGACATCAGGATCCTTACGGACAAAGGAGAAACAGCCGCCCTCATCCTTCTGGACCTGTCAGCAGCCCTTGACACAGTCTGCCACCGCACCCTATCAACACGCCTCCACGACGCTTGAATTCAAGAGAAAGCCCTGGCCTGGACGACGTCCTTCCTCTCCGGCAGAACCCAGAGCCTCCGCCTCCCACCGTTCTGCTCAAAACCCACCAAGATCATCTGCGGCGTCCCACAGGGGTCCTCCCTCAACCCGACGCTGTTCAATATCTACATGGCACTGCTCGCCCACATCGCTCAACAACATAACCTCAACATCATCTCCTATGCCGACGACACCCAGCTGATCATATCCCTCACGAAGACCCCCACACCGCCAAAGCCAACCTCCAAAGAGGAATGAAGGCTGTAGCTGACTGGATGAAGGAGAGCAGACTGAAGCTGAACTCAGACAAGACAGAGGTCCTCATTCTCGGACCCGCCCCATCGGCCTAGGACGACTCTTGGTGGACCACATCGCTAGACACTGCCCCGGAACACAGAGACCATGCACGCAACCTGGGGGTCATCCTCGACTCCACCCTCTCATTGACCAGGCAAGTCAACGCCGTCTTCGCGTCCTGTTTCAACACCCTCCGCACGCTCCGCAGGATCTTCAAATGGATCCCCCCGACACAAGGAAAACCGTCACCCATGCCCTTGTCACCAGCAGACTCGACTACGGGAACGCCCTCTACTCAGGAACAACAACCAAGCTCCTTAGATGACTTCAACGAATCCAGAACGCCTCGGCACGACTGATCCTCGACGTCCCCCAACGCAGCCACATCACACCCCACCTGAGAGGCCTGCACTGGCTTCCCGTAAACAAGAGGATCACCTTCAAACTCCTAGTCCACGCACACAAAGCCCTACACAACACCGGACCTGCAAACCTCAACAACCGCCTCAGCTTCCAAACCCCCACCCGAAACCTCCGCTCACCCAACCTCGCCCTCGCAACAGTTCCTTGTATCCGGAAAACCACAGCCGGCGGCAGATCCTTCTCCCACCTCGCCGCCAAGACATGAAACACTCTCCCCACCAGCCTACGGCAGGCTCAGGACCTGCCGGCCTTCAGAAGCCTAATCTAGACCTGGCTCTTCGACCAGTAGCGCCCCCCCTCTCCCCCCAGCTCCTTGAGACCCTCACGGGTAGGTAGCGCGCTTTATAAATGCACTGATTGATTGATTGATTGATTTTTTCCGTTCATTTAGTTGAGAACAAGGGAAGCAAGGTTTTATGATCCGTTTTTAGGGTGAATGGAATCCGCCATAGAAAGAATTTTAAATTGATTTATTGCCCAATAGCAGGCGAGGGCCTCTTTTTCAATTGTGGAATATTTGCATTCAGGTTCTTTCAGAGTCCTTGACGCAAAAGCTATCACTCTTTCTTGTCCTTTTACGTTTTGTGTAAGTGAGGCTCCTAATCCTTCCATGCTGGTGTCGTTTGTCAAGGTGGTTCTGGCATTGGAGTCGAAAATACTTAAAATGGGTGCTTCTACTATTGCATGCTTAATCTGTGTGAAGTCATTTTGACACTGAGAGTTCCAATCTATTGGGTTACCTTTTTTGAGTAACTCTCTGAGAGAGTGGACTTGTTTTGCAAAGTTTTTTACATACTTGGACATATACTCTACCAGGCCCAGAAAATATTTTAGTTCCTCTTTATTTGTAGGTGCAGGATCTAGCTTGACTGAATCCACTTGGCTAGAATTAGGTCTGATTCCTTCACTTGATATGGTGTGACCTAGATAACCCACTGAATCTACACCTATTTTACATTTATCCTGTTGTGTATTGAACCCAGCATTGTTTAGGTTTGTTAGGACTTCTGCTAGAACCTCGTTATGTTCCCCCTCTGACTCTCCATTAATTAGGATGTCGTCCTGAAAACACAGCACTTTGTCTACAGACTGAGAAAGGAATGGAAAATACACAAGTAGAAAAAATAAGGCATGAGTGGAAATAAACGGAGTGAAATAAACAGAACTGAAAGAGTTTGAAAGAAGTAAACAAAGGCAAAATGCAGACTCAAAAACCAGAAATGGAACAGACTGCAACAAGAGGTGAGGGAGAGAGAAGAGAGTGAGGGAAAACCATAGGAAAAAAGTACATTATGACTTTTTTGAGTAAATGGTCCCGCATCGTTGTCCAGGGAATTCTTTCATCGGAGCTGTTGTCGTCCCGGGAGGGGCTCGCTGTCGGGGGCCGTGCTGCTGAGAACTGTTGTGGGGGCATTTTGAGCATAACGCATGGGACTCCAGTGACCAGGAGTCCGTGCGTCACACCACCTGTGCTGCAGCCCACCCACACGCCCACAAGAACAGAAATACCTCTCGCGGAACCCGCTGGCGCGGGTCCCGCATCGTTGTCCAGGGCATTCTTTCATCGGAGCTGTTGTCATCCCGGGAGGGGCTCACTGTCGGGGGCCGTGCTGCCGAGAACTGTTGCGGGGGCATTTTGAGCATAACGCACGGGACTCCAGTGACCAGGAGTCCGTGCCTCACACCACCTGTGCTGCAGCCCGCCCACAAGAACAGAAATACCTCTCGCAGAACCCGCTGGTGCGGGTCCCACATCGTTGTCCAGGGCATTCTTTCATCGGAGCTGTTGTCGTCCCGGGAGGGGCTCACTGTCAGGGGGTGTGCTGCTGAGAACTGCTGTGGGGGCATTTCGAGCATAACGCACGGGACTCCAGTGACCAGGAGTCCGTGCGTCACACCACCTGTGCTGCAGCCCGCCCACACGCCCACATCCCTTATTTAACAGCCTCACTCCCCGCTGCGTGGGACGTGCTGGGCGAAGCCCGGGCAAAGGGCGGGCCCTCTGTGGCCCTCAGAGGCCTGAGGAGGCCGGGACGGACCACCCCCCTTGGTTTTTCCACAAGAGGAGGTAAAGAGACTTGGACTCCATACTTTGTGGTTTACTTAATATTTGATTTTATTAACGGACTTTGATTTTTGTACTTTAAATTTCCTGACTGTGTCGCTCATTGGTATTACCCATATACATCTTACTCATAACCAAGCCACATTATGACTCGTAAGGGGGTTAACAGAAATGTCATCCCTCAGGGGAGTTCATGCCATGGGACACAAGTCCACCACCTAAACGGGATAATATCGCCCACTCCTAGTGAAACAGATGGAAATAATTCTTGCCAACCCGTAGATAGTATACTCAGTCTAGACTCTCCTTTACTAACAGCCGGTATTGTGCAAAGCCTCTTATTGGAAGAGGAATTAAATATCCTGTGTAAAACTAGGTATGTTCCAGTGGAACCGAGATTCGAACAAATTAGTGTCCTACTTTGTCACCCCAATAGTATCGGTACATTATCCCATAATGAAGTCCTGCTGGAACACCCCCTATTACCTCAAAAAGTTAACACCCAAAGTATAGTACTCCCCCAGGTTTCATCCGTTAAAAGGAAGTACGACGGGGATAAACACAACGGGAATCACCCAAAGCTACAAAAACTGTCCGTAAGCCCCTTATTTTCCACCACTAACTCCCCCTTAACCTCAGAGGCTGTAGAAAAATTAGACCACTTAATACTTCCCTCCCAGTTAACTTTACTGTCCCAGATTGAACTACTGATTAAATCTATTACATCACCGTTGGTGGAAAAACTAAACACTCTAGGGGGACAGGTTGACGAGACTAGAAGTAATGATCAAGGTCAACCTGCCACCCACTAAAAACTCTGTAACATCCAACCGTTCCCAGCCACCTGCTGCCCCCGAAGTGCCTACGCTAACTATACAAAGCACTACTGACCAAATTCAGCCACTAGCTCTTAATACATCAGCCTCGAATGTTCCTAAAATCCCTTCTAAACCCGTTTTAGCACGGCATACTGCTCCTAGAGCAGAGTTTAATAAAGCACCTTACATACACCTACCACCGGACTCTGCCCCGTTTGTATATGTCCTTTCGGGAGTACCAGCACTTACTCATGGAAAAGTCGAAATACAAGAAGATCTACTAAACAAGGTTATATTTTGGTTAACAAAAAATAGACCCCTACAAACCGACCTTAATGGAAGTATAGTGAGTGTCAGAAGGGTGGGCTGGCTAGGTTCTCTCCCAAAAGACATTCCTGGTGATCTAGTGCTAGTTAAATGTAGGAACAGACATATTGTCCCGTATCTGAAAACCTGGCAGCCACAAGTAGGAGACGGCCCTATATCCACCTGGGATTTACACGACTTTTACCCCTGTGTGTCATACCACCCTCTATCAAGACCAAAGACGAAAGACAGGGTATAATTACTCGATGGGTAGAAGCTCCTGTGTATTGAATGGTAGTAGCTTTTCCGCTTCTAATCGATTCGAACAAATGTACAATAGCTATAAGCACGGAAAGCTCTATTAATTTGCTCCTAGTAACGCTACAAGCTGATGTAATGGTAGATCTGTGAACGCTAATCCTGTGAAAGGCACGTAACAATAATGAAATTATTCCCACTGGCCGGGCCCACGTTTTTAACTTGTACATACTTTGTGATTCTGCATGTTTTGTTTTGCAACAACATAAATTTCAGCAGTGCATGCCTCTAATAAAAGCCCTTAACAGGAATGAGTAGCTGTCAGGTGGCCCTCGTCCATGTGTAACCTTTTATCAGGCTTTTAATTTTAGCTAACAGCAATTTGTATACTAAAGAAAAGGTCATATAATTGCAGCAAGAAAATTGTTGCTGTCTAAAACATCAAGTTTGACTGGAGGTGTCACACATGGCATGTAGCCCTTTGGCAGGTATGGATGCAGTAAGTAGATCAGCTGTGCAAGAGTCCCTCAGTCACACGGTACAGCACAGACAGTAACAGAACACGCACCAGTCACGCACAGAACAATTACTGTCATTGGTGACAATTACAGGCATGAGACAAATAAGTCAGTCACGTAGGGCACAGTTAATTAACACACCAAAGGCAAAATATATATGTATTATTTTTTCAAGGCTCTCAGCCAGATTATAAGAAGCCACTTCCTTTTATACTACTTTGAGATTATGGGGGACATGTTGTTATTTCCTCTGCCTGATTTTAGTGAATTAATTAATGCCAGTGCTGAGTTGATAACTAGTGTGAGAATCTTGAAACAGCTCATACGTATCTCCTTCAGTGTCTAAGTATGATTGTAAATGTAAATGTAGTATACTTGTAAAGCGCACAGCTGCCCCAGCAACGGGGCGTCCCGGCACTGTATAACTCTGGGGAACCCGTCCTGGCTTTCCCTGTGGGATGGTCCCTGCTGGGAGTCCCCAAGGTGGAGCCAGGCATCCCCGGAATTGGTGGGGGCGTTGTGGAGATTAGGCAAGCTAATGCCCAGAGTTGCAGAGTGGAACCCCTGATTAGAGTAAGCACCGAAGCGAGAATTATCGAGTCCGCTGACCAAGGTCCACAACCCTGCCGCGTCAGGAATCGAACCCTGGTCCCGGGCCGACTTCTGCTCTCGGGTCTGCCGCCTCTAACCAGTGAGCCACACTACTCCACAACATTCTATTGTGTGGACCGAGTCATAAGGCAATTAAACTTCATAAGTTTAAAGCCAAATATACAGTGAATGAGGGATTGGAAGGGTAACTGGTTTCGGAGAGTATAGTGGACTTGTGCTGCCTTGTGATGTTATGTAGTTTTTCTTAATAAAAAGGTGCATTTTCTATTACTCCCTACCGTTGTATAGCTGGGTGGTTCTGTTAGAAATGAGGGTGGGGGAATAATTCCAGATCCTAGGTGCATGGAAGAAGACCTATTGAGTTGTTGTTTTCTTTTATGCAGTTCTTTGCCTCGAGCCTGACGGTGGCCTGATTGCTACCGTGCTAAGAGCCACCATAAATGGTGTTCTTTGCAGCCAAATTGGTAGAGGTGCTGGTCTTGATAGCTTGACAGATGATGCAAATGGTTTTGAGATGATTTGGGCTGCAGTGCAGTTGCATCAGGGAGTGGGTAATGTTGTTAGATTTCTTCAGGGCCTTGATGAGGCATGTAGTGACCTGCGGGTTGCGCTTAATGCCTTTATGGATTCATGGATGCCATGTAGCACGGCAGTACTCCATCCAGATGCAAGATTAAAAAGTCCTAAATGGCAATTCTAAAGTAACCTTGTGGAAGGAACATGTTTGCTTTCTTAAGTAGAGAGATCTGTTGCCAGACTGTCTTGGTTTTCTTCTCGATATATTCTTTGAGGGAGAGTCCCTAAGGGATCAATGTAGGGGTTAAAGAAGTAAGGGGGACATGATGGAAGCTCAGTGTGCTCTGCAGGGGATAGGGAACATCTGGGACCCAGAGGTGCCCATGTACCAATGTGAACAGGTGAAAGAAAAGGAGAAGCTAGGACCGGGAACCCCTACACGTAGGAAGAAGAGAACCCGAAAGATAAAATAGCACACAGAACCAGACCAATGGCTGGGCTTTCTCTTACAGTGCTCCAAAAGCAAAGAATGATCTGCTGCTATACATTAGAGCTGCAAGATGCAGAATACTTAGCTCTTCAAATACACTCACTTGCCAACACTAGGTCAGGCTATACTTGCATCTCTATCAGCACAGCCCTCTTGGGTGATGCTACGCTTTACCAATACATACAACATATTAGACTGTACAGATTGCAGAGCAGGGAGGTATGATGATGGTCCACAAATAGGGATACCAGAATCTCCGTATCACAAGGCTTTACAAACAAAATGTGAGCTTTCCTTTTATGAATTGTTTTTTCATGTGCATTTTTCCATTTGTTTGATTGGTGTAAATCAGGCCTACAACTCAAATAATCCATAAAGGGATTAAACAACAGCAGGAACTGGGATACAAGGACCAATCATCAGTAGAGCAAGAGTTTAAGTCACCATGGGGCACATTCACAAAAATAAATCGAGCAACACAAGTTGCTGCACTCATTGCGCTATGGGGACAGAGAGCAGTCAGAGCCATATCTACTAATATGTATGGCACTTCTACTATTTTCCCCAGCACTGGTGAACAAACCGGCTGCCTAGCATGATGCACACACCTTTGCAGTGTGGTGGGATCAGCATATGTTTTGCACTGGAACTGCGTCCTTAGTCTGTGTACACATTGGGTGTGTGCTCTACAGTGCAGCACAGATGCAGAACAAGAAAACTTAGGAGAAATAAAAAATGTCTCCTTCTTAGCACCTCCCTCAAGGATGTGTTATGTATTGGTGTACACCCTGTCTATCAATTGTAATAGAAAGCGCTTTGCATCACAAACCATGGGTAGTAGCATGGGAGCAACCATGGACCGCCCAGGAGACGTCCCTTGACAAAAAGTAGTTCAAAGCTCTTAGTATTATGCTTACCCTTAAGGGCTGCTTTCCGGTGCAACCATTTTTTAGCTCAGAAAAGTAAATGCGTGACTTTACAGCGGGACAGAGTGTTTCTAAATCTATCCCTTATATTGGAAGTAGGATCAGCCCATGGAGATTAAAAGATTTCAGAGTGTGACTAAATTTAATATAACATAAGTGGCTCACTGGAGGATGTGATGGCAGAAAACACACCAGTAAAGGATGTAACTGCTGCCCTTGCTGCGGCCTACATATTTTGGATGTTCTGAGTGCTTGAAGAACTGCATCTCATTGATGATCTGTTAATGGATATGGTAGCACATTGAGACTTAGCTATCTATAGCATGAAGCAGGATATTATATTGATGTAGAGGCATTACCCTTAATTTATTTCCAGAAGAATCTAAAGAGAGGAGCTAATTCTTTCTACTCCATGAAGAAGCGAGGTTTCCCATGAAACATGTGCCAGCTGCTTACCTCACCGCTGCCCAGGAGCGCCTGACCCCCTTGGTGGACCGAGGAGTAACCTCAGAGAGACCCAGTCGAAAGCATCGATTCCACAGTATCCTTGAGCATCTTAAGTATCCTTCATCCCTTGCATCAGGACCACTTCCATTGGAATCCATTGCAGGGGGATAACGTGCCTGGAACTGCCTTGAGGCTGATTCTTCTGTGTGAAGCAAGGGTACCAGGATCATACATCATTACTCATCCACTGGCACAGAGAGGGCCTATACTGACTCAAAATAAAGCAAGGGTACCAGGATCATACATCATTAATCACCACTGGCACAGAGAGGGCCTCCACTGACTTCCAGTGAAGTAAAGACACCAAGGGCCATAAACCATTACTCACTCTTTGGCACAGAGAGAACCTCCAATAGCTTACACTGTAGCAACAGTACAGATTCATAAATCATTACTCACCTAGTGGTACAGGGAAGACATTCAATGGCTTACACTGAAACAAGAGCACCACTGTCATACAATCATTACTCCGGCTGACGACATAGAGAGCAGTTACACAGGCTCCTTCTGGGGATTTCACCAATGAGTGCAAGGGCTGCCACTGAACAAAGATCTCAGTGTGACCTTCAGGGAACTCAAAGATTGTTAAGAAATATAAGGGTTAAAACACGGCAGAGCAGAATTACAAGTGGGGCTGGGGCAACAGAGTTTTCCTTAACATAGTGGGCCTTTCATCGCTGCATCAATGGCACCCACAGTAAGATACTGTTGGATCAGGCCAGGCCTCAAGTGAATGTGCAGTGCTCTAGTGAAACATTCCTTGTTTAGGATCAAATGTTTATTTCTTGCTGGTGGTACGTCTCATCCCTTCTCTTCATACTACACCAGATGTGCTTCTCATCCCTTCTCTTCATACTCATACTTCACCAGATGTGCTTTTCACCCCTTCTTCTCATACTCATGCTTCACCAAATGTGCATGTCATTCCTTCTCTACATATTTCACCAGATGCACTTCTCATCCCTTCTCCACTTACTTATAATTCACCATATGTGCTTCTCATCCATATTCCTCAGACTGATACTTCACCAGATGTGCTTCTGACCCCTTCTCTTCATGGTCATACTTCACCAGATGTGCTTCCCCCCCCTTCTGTTCCTCATATTTGATTGGACCTGCTGGACAATTCTGTGAAGTTTTGTTTATTAAGATCGATCTTGCATTCTCATCAACCAGTATTGCCTTATAAAAGTCTTATCAACTAATCACATGTTGGCTGTCTCATTTAACATCACGTTTTATCTGGAAACTCGTTTCATCATTATTTGGCTGTTAAATGATACTGCTGACCATCATGACACAAGGGCTGTAATAGACGTATGGCACATTGTTAAGAAATCTTTTGTGCTCATAAACGGAGATTGCTCCAGACCTTTGTCTTCAGGAGGACAGTCTTGAGGTAGTCAGTGACTGATGAGTATGAAAAATAGAAGAGAAGAGCAGTTAGTGAATAATGAGAGGAGGAGGCTGGGAGAACAAGTACACATGGTGAAGGATAGGTATGTGAAGGATGGGCATAGGTACAGCTGCTGATTGAGGAGGATGAGGAGAATGGTGGAGAAGCACATCTGGTGAAGTATGATGAGACAGGACAAGAAGTACATCGGGTGAAGTATGAGAAGAAGGGAGGAGAAGAACATCTGGTGAAGTATGAGTATGAAGAGAAGTGATGAGAAGTACATCTGGTGAAGTATGAGAAGAAGAGAAGAACATCTGGTGAAGTATGAGAATGGATGAGAAGTCCATCTGGTGTAGTATGAGTATGAGGAGAACGAATGAGAAGCACATCTAGTGAAGTTTGAGGAGAAGGAATGTAAAGCACATCTGCTGAAATATGAGGAGAAAGCATGAGAAGCACATCTCATCAAGTATGAGGAGAAAGGAGGAGGAGCATATCTGGTAAAGTATTAGGAGAGGGGATGTGGAGAAGGGATGAGAAGCATATCTGGTGAAATATGAGTCTGAAGAGAAGGGATAAGAAGCACATCTGGTAAAATATGAGTCTGAAGATAAGGGATGGAAAGCACATCTGGTGAAGTATGAGAATGGATGAGAAGAAAATCTGGTGAAGAATGAGTACGAGGAGAACAGATGAGAAGCACATCTAGTGAAGTTTGAGGAGAAGGGATGAGAAACACATCTGCTGAAGTAGAAGTCTGAGGAGAAGGGATGAAAAGCACATCTGATGAAGTATGAGGACAAAGGATGAGAAGCACATCTTTCAAGTATGAGGAGAAAGGACGAGAAGCACATCTTGTCAAGTATGAGGTGAAGGTATGAGGAGCACATCTGGTGAAGTATGTCTATGAGGAGAAGGGATGAGAAGCACATCTGGTGTGTTTATGAGGATAAGTAATGAGAAGCACATTTGGTGAAATATGAGGAGAAGGGATGAGAAGCACATCTGGGTAGTTTGAGGAGAAAGCATGAGAAGCACATCTGGTGAAGTATGCGATGAGAGAGATTAGAAATATCACCAGTAAGAGATATACTTTTGATCCCAAATAAGGAATGTTTCATCAGAGCAATGTACGTTCACTTGAGGCCTGGTCTGGTCCAACAGTCTAAGTATCTAACCGTGGGTGTGATTGGTGCCGGCATGAAAGACACGTTCTGCTCTCCTAGCCCACTTGTTTTCAAGTCCTGCTGTGTTTTACCCTTAGATTTCTTAACAATATGTGACAACAGAAGGTCTCTCTGAGATCTCAATTCAGTGGCAGCCCTTGCACTCCTCTGTGAAAGCCCAGAAAGGAAGCATGGGATATACTCACATTATTGTCAGCCGAAGTCATGAGTAGTGTCCCTGGAACCCTTACTTCATTGGAAGCCAGTGAAGGGGATCTCTTTGTAGGTCGGCTGGTGCAATGATTTATGAATACTTCCTTCATTGGAAGCCAATGAGGGTAAATTCTTTGTCGGTCAGCTGGGATAATGATTTATGAATCTGAACACTGTCTTCATTTGAAATCAGTGAAGGTTCTCTCTGTGCCAGTATGATGTATGATCTGGTGCTCTTAATTCACTGGGAGTCAGTAAAGGTCCTTGTTGTGTCAGTGAGTGTGAAATGATTTATGAATCTCACACTCTTCCTTCATTGGAAGCCGTGAAGATGCACTTCATGAGGTGGTGGAATTTTTTCCTCTGCTGCAATTGGGAGAAGTCATTTGACTGCCCTCCCCCAAATCAGTCCCTAGGACTTATAAATGTAATTTACCTGCAACAGCAACCGGTAAAATTAATTATCTTTAGTGTCCTATCTGAATCCGGTCCTTTTCCTCTTAAATTCAGCAGTGTTCAGACGTGTGTATTACAAGCTTTAACATCTCACCACCTCCTGCCCAGGACCGATGCCCTGCATCACTCCCCTCTGGTTTACACTTCACCCAACATGCGCTTATCACATCCTTCCCAGAGTGGGGTGTCTTTATCGTGGGGTGAGGCAGACACTGTGTGTCAGCTCGTGTTTTACTGGCAACCCGCATTTTTCCCGCAGCATCCCTGATCCAAGTTGCAGCATCTCAGGTACATGTAGGTCAAGACAGAGAAAATCTACCCTAAACACAGAGTCACCAGGTCACACGAGAAGCATCATGGACTTACTTCCTGTTTGCCACTGCACCCCATGTGACATGTTCATATGAACTGTGCATGGGAGAGAATTCAGTAAAAAGCAGGCAGCATGGAAAAGAGGGACACAGTAAGAATGGAATGTGGCAAAACGCTTTCCAGCTCCATGTCACAGTAGTAACAGATTAATTCCACTAAGTTTTCTGCCATTGTTAACTATTCACATCTTTGTGGTTTTTATTTTTTAGGAAGAATACAAACCAAAACGTAAAAGTATATTTGACTCATTTCTAGACAAGTGTAAAAAGAAACATTCTTATTGTAATCTTTAATTTGTATTAGATGCTGAGGCACCTTCTTCCTCTCCATTGTCCTATCCATAGTATGAACCATAGAACCTTTAGGTGGAGCTCAATTAGAATGTTGAGCTTCTGTCAGAATTCAGAGGCGTAGGAGCAGTGGGCAAGACTGGAGACGTCAGTGAGTTTATATCTGAATAAAGACTCATCGCTATACTGCTTGAGGGTCATATTTTCCATTCTTTACTTGAATTCTGACCCCTCCTCTCTGGCATGCGTTTCTCACCCAGAAGCTACCAGATGCACTCCCACACCTTACACATTAGTAGTCACACCACCAGCAGCAACCTCACAGCCGGGGCTAAGTGCCTGGTGTGTAACAATGCTTCCTGTAGTGTATACCTGCTGATCTGTGAGGGCTGTGAGACTGCTTCTGGTAGTGTGTGACTGTTACCCTCACATAACATGTTTATTTGTGATATGCGCTATCGCCCAGAGAGATATCTTGGCATTGAAATAATAAATGTTATTCTTAACCAAAACTAATTATGCTGACCTTGGAAGGATGGATGAAATGTTGAGTGGACCTGCCAGTGTTTGAATCTGTACAGTGAGATCAATCAGGGGTCCCGGCAGTAGACACATTAGTTCACTGGGTTACCAGATCCAGTATAGCAAGACTGCTATTTGTGAGGGTTCTGAGAGTGGTTTCTGTATTGTGTGACTACTACTCTCTAGGGTGCAGGAGTTCTTCTGGCAGTGTTTGACTGTTTGTCTTTGAGCAATGTAGGAATGCTGTCAGTAGTGCAAGACTGTTTGTATGGGATGGGTGTGGTAGTGCTTCTGATGGTGTGAGGCTGCTAATCTGTGAGTGCTGCCAGCTGTGTGTTTCTGCTGGTCTGTGAGGTATATGAGAGTGCTGTCAGTAGTGTGTGATTGCTTAAAGGTCTGTGAGATGATGCTCAGTATAAATATCGAGTTTTGGATATCGACCAACAGTAATATCGAGTTTCAAATATCCCCATTGAAATCAAGAATATCAACAACCAGAATATCGACCTGAAGGTAAGAAAAATTGTTTTTGTAAATATTGAAGTTAGTAATATTGATAGCAAAAATATTGATGTTACTAATATTGATAATTATATTAGTGTTATGTATTTTATTATGTATTGTATATGTATGTGGTATATATTTTTTGTTAAGTATTGTTCTGGTTTTTGAATATATGCATAACATTTTTAGAAGTTAGTAATTTTTTTAAAGTAAATTATGCGATTTAGTACTGTAGCAGGTTGTGGGTTTATAGGGGAATAGGGTGGGAAGTCATTTAATTATAGTAAAATAATTAATAATTTTTAGGAATTATTAATTAATTCTAGTTATATTTTGCATTTTAGTTCTGTAGCGAGTTGTGGGTTATAGGGGAATAGGGTGGAAGTAATTTATTTGTAATTAAGTAAAAAATAAAATTATTTATTGATATTGAAAATTAATTTATTGTTAATTACTTATTAATTGGTAAATAATTTCTGTTAATTTATTACTTGCTAATTATATTAAGTGTATTAATTTATTATTGGAGCGGTTTGTAGGGGAATAAGTTGGGAAGTAATTTAATTCAGATTAAATAATTGTTACTTTATTTGTTAGGTATTGATAATTAATGTATTGTTAATTCATTATTAATTGGTAATTAATTTGTAATTATTAATATTTTTGGTATTGATAATCAATGTATTGTTCTTTAATTATTAATTGGGAATTAATTTAAATTATTATTTATTGGTATTTATCATTAATGTATTGTTAAATAATTATTAATTGCTAATTATGTCTACTAATTATTTCTTGGTATTTATAATTAATGTATTGTTATTTAATAATCAAACCATAATTTATTTAATACAATTATTTTAATTATGTATGTTATTTTTAACCCCTATGCTATCCAACACTTTCCATACTGTTGTACTCACTGGAGTGGGAATAGTAATTTTTACCTCTACACTATCCAACTCTTTTCCCACCGTTGGACTCATTGGAGTGGGAATAGTAATTTTTAACCCTATGCTATCCCACCCATTCCATACTGTTGCACTCATTGGAGTGGGAATAGTAATTATTACCCCTAAGCTAGCCAACACTTTCCCTACCGTTGCACTCACTGGAGTGGGAATAGTCATGTTTACCCCTACGCTATCCAACACTTTCCATACTATTGCACTCACTGGAGTGGGAATAATAATATTTACTCCTATACTATCCCACACTTTCTGTACTGTTGCACTTACTGGAGTGGGAATAATAATATAATATTTACCTCTATGCTATCCAACACCTCCCCAACTTTTGCACTCATTGGAGTGGGAATAGTAATTTTAACACCTACATTATCCAACATTTACCCTACTGTTGTACTGTTTGGAGTTGGGATAGTAATTTTATTGCCTCCTCTATCTATTATTTTTGGTATTATTTTTGCTAATGTAGTATATAATTAATTTAAAAAAGATTAATAATAATTTTGATTGTTTTAATTTGTTACATATATTTATTTAATTTGTATTTATATCTTTGTTTTATGTGTATAGATGTATTTATAATTTATAAGATTTTTAAAATAATTTATGTTATTAAAATAATTATTAACACATCTTATTAAGTAAGTGTATATATTATATATTATATGTATATATTACATGTATTTATAAATTATAAATATATATAATTTTTAAACCTTTTTAAATATTTGTGTCTGTGTTTATTTTAAATATATGTATTATTTACTTAATTTTACATTATTGTTTTAACAAAAAAACCATTATTTTTAACAACGATATTTTTGACGATATTTTTTCGATATGTTTGTACTTACCATAATGTAGATGGGAAGTCGATATTCTTGCTGCGATTCTTCTGTAGGTTGATATTCTGACCTTCAATATTCTTTCAGTGATTCCTGTGAGTTATTCTGGTAGTGTGACAATGTGTTAATAGAATGAGACAGCTTCTCAGTAATGTTGTAAGAGTGCTGCCAATATTTTGTAACTGCTAACTTCTGAAGGATGTTAGTGTCTTTGGTAGTGTGTGACTGCTAGTGTTTGAGATTTATGAAAAGGCTGTCAGAAGTGCCCAACTTCTACGCTGAGGGGTGTGAGTGTTCTTAGACATTTATGACTACTACTTTCTGAGGGATGTGAGTGTATTGCTGGAGGGTCAGCATTAGTGCATGACTGCTAGTATGTGAAGGGTGTGAGAGGTCTGCAGGTAGACTGGATCTGCTAGTCTGTGAGGGGTGTGAGAGTGCTTCAGGTAGAGTGTGACTGCTAGTCTGCGAGGTGGTGTGAGAGTACTTCAGGTAGAGTTTCATTGGTAGTATATGAAGGGTGTGAGAGTGTTTCGGGTAGAGTGTCACTGCTAATCTGTACAGAGTGTGAGTGATTCGGGTAGAGTGTCACTGCTGGCCTGTGAGGGGTGTGAGTGTGCTTCAGGTAGTGTGTCACTGCTAGTCTGTGAGGGGTAGTGAGAGTGCTTCAGGTAGAATGTCACTACTGGGCTATGAGGGATTTGACAGAGCTGTTGGGAGAATGTTTCTGGTAGTCTGTGAAGGGTGTGAGAGTGCTTGTGTAGGGTTTCAGTGCTAGTCTGTGAGAGGTCTGAGTTCTTCGGGTAGAGTGTTAATGCTAGTGTGTGGGCAGTATGCAAGTGCTTTGAGTAGAGTGTCACTGCTACTATGTGTAAGGAGGGAGAGCACTTCAGGTAGAGTGTCAATGCTACTATGTGAGGGGTGTGAGAGCACTTCAGGTAGAGTGTCACTGCGATTCTGTGAGAGTGTGATAGTGTTTCCGGTAGAGGTTCACTGCTAGTCTTTGAGTGGTGTGAGAGTGCTACAGATACTGTGTTACTGTTTGTCTGTAAGGGGCGTGAGTGCACTTTGGGTACAGTGTCACTGCTTGTCTATGAGGGTTGCAAGGGTGTGACTGGTAGAGTCTTACTGCTAGTCTGTGAGGGGTGTGAGAGTGCTTCTGGAAAAGTGTCACCGCTAGTCAGTCTGTTAGGATGTGAGTGTGGAAGGGCGAGATTTTGATCGATACCTTATCACTATTGATCTAAACCCCGATCTGGTCGACTGAACCTTTGTTGCCTGTCATTGAGGGAAGAAAGTGCATCTCTTACCAAGTTAGTTCACCCAATAAAGGACTCCGCTCCAAAGGATCACAAACAACTTCTAGCTTTCAAAAGTTTATTGTAAGGTTAGGATAAGCTGCAAATACAGGCATCTCAGAATGAGATTCACAAGATACACAGGTCCAACTACATACATGTGCTCTCTGAAAGCCCTCAGACGAGCAACGGAAATTACCAGCACAAGTTCTAAGAATAATAAAGCTATCAGCATTGACGCATATTGAGATCTCTCCTTCATTTAAGTTGGAGGAAAACACACAGGTTAGGCTGTCCCTACCCTGCTCTAGATGGTATCCCTACTTAACCAAGTCTCAACCTAACAAAAGGTGTCAGCAGTGAATGACCCCCAAGGGAAGTCACTCACTCTTAGTCTCTTGGTGAAAACCTATAGTTCTCCAGTCATGACCCCTCTCTGCCTACCCATCCGCTCTCTAAAGGGTCCTCAGGCATCTGTTCTAACTCCACCCAGGGGTGCTGTCCCTAATACAAAACAGTCAACAACATTTGAGACGCCCCTCGTGAGACGCCCCTCACGTGGTGTAGCTTCTGGCTTTTTCCATGCTGCTTTGTATTGGGCCTCATACGTTGGAGTTGACCTTGCTTCTCAGACTCTTCTCCGGCCCGCTGATACCCCTTAAAACATTCCGGAACCCTCCTCCATGTCTGGGCCGTCTTCTGAACAGACCTCTATTCATATTATTTATAATTGGATCCCCCCTTTTCTCTTGCAGACAGACATCTGCAGCCAAGATCCCAACTCTCATAGACTTCCAAAAAGGTTTCGCAACATTTCTCGGCCCAGACCAGTACGTGTAAATCAATGTTAAAACATTTCAGGCCTACAGCATTTCTCATAATAATTATAGCATTCAACTTCTTCATTAATTAAAGCATGTTAATACTCTTATTCTATTATTCAGTAAACACATCTATAAATCATGGCCCATTAATGCAATGACCAAAACATTAGTGCAATCTATGTCGTGAAAAGAAACACCTTCCCTTCTAGCTCTGGCCCTGAGGCCTACCACATTCTGCGTTTAACCACATGCCATCTTACATTTTAACAGCTACACGACATGGATTCAGGAATAATCACATCTAATAAAATCATATAGTGTCACACATTTCTGTATTAGTTCCACTTCTACTTAAATCTCTACATTAGCTATACATTCAGAATATAATTGCAGATACTACTAGCACTCATGGCATTTCTCCTCATGATTTGTGCTTACTACGGGTAAGTGTGATGCACTCATACATTTAGGTCAGTTTGCGCTCTCTCAGTTCCCCCCTTTGATGACCTCTCGGGGTCATCACTAACATTTAAACTGCAGTTATTGCTAGCATAACTTGTCTCTGCGCTTCCAGAGCCCTCAGACTCCTGTACTGATTATCTTGTATGGCAGCCAATCTCTGCAGCTGCTCTCTTTGGGCCCTTTCTGACCTTTTTGCTCTGTACCATTTGAATACCCTCACCAATCCCCACAATATGATCCCACAGATCAATATTATGATGATAGGTTTTAGTATATACCACACAAAGCTTTTGCCTAGGGTGGAGATCCACCCTCCAACTTCACTCATTCCGTGGCCCACCTTTTCCCAGACATTTTCTCTACTCAAGTCTTCGATCTCCTTGTGAATATCAGTTATGTTCCTAATAACTTTCTCAAGGGGCTTCGAATTGTCTGGAATGTAAGTACAACATTCCTGGACCTTCAAAGCCTTACAGACTCCGCCCTCTTTTGCTAGTAGGACGTCTAACGCAAGACGGTTCTGAAGAACCATAGCCCTTATCGATTGCATCTCTCCTTCTACCAGCATTAAGGACTGAGCAGTGCTGGCAGACAACCTGTCGACGACTGTTGCCAGTCGTCTAATTTTAACATCATTAAGGATTAGTCCCAAAAGAGGGAACACAGCTCCAAAGACATCTCCAACCATTTCTGCCTCTCCTATATCTCTCCTTCCCCTCGATGATGTCTTGCCCTCGATGATCTCTAAGTCTTGTGCATGATATATTTTGGGGAAGACAATTGCTAGGTAACATGATCCATACCAGTTGTCAGGTAGTCTCACGTAGGCATTTCTTCCACATACAAAATACACATTTGGAATCACTTGCATTCCCTTCAGGAAATCTTTAGTATAGTACTCTATATTGAAAGCATGTTCACAGCTGACTTCTCCCACGTATACATTTTCGTAATACGTTTTGGCTCGGTGAAGACATAGCTTTCCTCTCTGTGTCTTATCTAAAGCTATTGGACCACTACT
Organism: Lissotriton helveticus; assembly: GCF_964261635.1. Lineage (NCBI taxonomy): Eukaryota > Metazoa > Chordata > Amphibia > Caudata > Salamandridae > Lissotriton > Lissotriton helveticus. The sequence goes on from NC_136063.1 coordinate 92,539,691, forward strand.
ACCCTTTCTCTTGTGTGCCTTCTCTTCCTCGGTCCAATCTGTTTTCCATTGTCCTGATTTTTTCAAAATCTTTTGTCTCCTGTAACGATCATCCACCTGCCCTATGAACTTCTTCTCGACTTCTGACACTTTGCATGTCAGGTTATTTCTACGGGCATGTGAAGTATCTAAGGTAATCCAAGGAATGAAGAACTTGGCCAATCTGTCTTCACTTTTCCAGTAGTCCCATTTGTTCATCTGCTTATAATTTGGGACTTCTGGCAACACTGAATCATAATTGGAGAAATAGTATTCAAAACTATCTCTCCCATAAAATATACTAAGCAATAAGCTACATGTAATGCCATATGTCAGCGGGAGGTGATGATATCTAATGCCTTCATCTACAGACGCCGGCAACTGCATGCAGACGTAACAGTCCTTAACCTCCATGGCATCCACGTATTCATATAAGAGTTTAGCATAAGCATTTGACCTAAAGTCTCCTTGGGACTCATCTACGTGTAACCTGCGGGCTTCTGCAGCTAATAACGCTTTCTCTTGAGTGTTTTCCCTTTTCTCACCAGCAACAGTGGGTGTAAGCGTTTCTACAGATTTCACATCAGTTACCTTCGCCTCTTCCTCATGTCCCTTTACATAAGAAATTGTTACCACTAAAGCTATTAATATTATCACTCCTACTATTAGTGTACCTATTATACATTTAGCTCCGCGGTTCTGGGTGCCGGCTTCCATTTCGTCAGACAATATAGCTCTCTCTTATCTTGGCACAAAGTTCTTTTCTTCTCGTTCCTTTACAGTCTCTTTTTACTCTTTTTGTCTTTAGAATCCACACAACTGGAAGCTGACAACCTTCTTCGCAAAGGTCCTTTAACAGTTCAATAAAGACAACCCTAGCCCTTCTCCATCAACTCAAGGGAAGGTCCCTAATATTCTCTGCTTCCTGGGCGCTAGGTAATCTTCTTTTTTCTGCTCGCTTTATTTACAAAGTCCTTTAAGCATCTACTATCAGGTTTGTGCCTGCAGCTTCGATAGCAAAGTTCAGTATTTCCAAACGAAGATTGTGCTCTTCATGGGCTGTTATCGTTGTACCAAAGTCGGGGAATTGCAATTCTGAGAGAAACATGTGTTTTAACTTGCTGAGGCGGGGAGGTCTGGGGAGCATGAATGTTAGTGACCCTTCTTGTTCGACTCCGGGTACCAACAGTCGTATTTCCACGGTGACGATGGGCTCAGAACTGGACACCACCACCGCTCGAATCCTCCCTGTCTCCTGTTTCAAAGACATTTGTCGCCAGATATGTCCACTCAGGGGTGGAGTATCTTCTGCTAGGCACACGCACTCTTCTTGACCTTCTTCGGTCCGGTGCTTCAGCGCCCTGAGCACCTTCTTCCGGGTCTGAGTCTTCTGATATCGGAGGAAGGGTTATCTCTGGAGTTGACCTCAGGCTAGAGCTCCTTCTTTGCGGCCAATTAGCTTCTCCACGTGCCCTTCTACTCCTTCTCCTTCTTGTCTGTTCTCGCTCTCTGTCAGACCTGTCAGTGTCTGACTCGTACTCCCAGCTACTTTCTCCTTCTGTAGCGTCGTCTGTTTCGCTGTTGTACTGACCGTCCTCAGCTTGGTCAGACTCGTTCCCTGCTTCCGCTGGCACCTCTACAGCTTGGCTAGCCCCCTCTATGGCTTCTCGGTCCTCTGCTGGACGTCTATCCGAGAGAGCAGCTGTTTCTTCCAGAGGTGCTGGAACCCTTCGCGTATGTGACGCGTGGATCCAATTGGGCAGGCCTCCCACCTTCACAGCCGTGTTCGCGATCAGGATGATCTGGAAGGGCCCACGCCAACGAACATCCAGGCAGCTTCTTCTCACATGTTTTTTCACCAGGACCCAGTCCCCAGGATACAGGTCATGGCACGGGCCCTGGCACGATGGAACCTCGGCAGCCTGCACCTGAAGGGACACAGAATGAATGGCGTCAGACAGCCCCTTACAATAGTCCAGGATCATATCATCTGTGATATTTAACAGTGCAGTAGTTGGGATAGATGGCAGCCTCATTGCTCTCCCCATTAACACCTCATGTGGTGACAACCCCGTTCTTCTGTCTGGGGTACTACGAAGGCTCATGAGGACCAATGGCAGGGCGTCAGGCCAACTCAGGGTCGTTGAGGAACACACTTTTGCAATTCTGGCTTTGATCGTGCCATTGATCTGCTCCACAATTCCTGAGGCTTCTGGTCGGTAACTGCAATGCAATTTCTGATCTATGTTCAGAGCCGCACAAATCATCTTCACAAGCTCGCTGTTGAAATGCGTTCCCCTATCTGATTCCAAAGAGGCCGGCACCCCGAAGCGCGGAATGAGTTCCCTAAGCAGTAACTTGGCCACTGTGAGGGTGTCGCACCTACGTGTAGGGTATGCCTCAACCCATCTGGAGAATACACAAACAACCACCAGGACATAGCGGAGGCGGTTGCACCTCGGCATTTCAATGAAATCTATCTGCATTCGATTGAATGGACCTCCAGACCTTCCTATGTGGCTTAGTGCAACTGGTGTTCTTTTCCCTACGTTCAGCTGCTGACAGGTCACACAACGCTGGCACACTGCTTCTGCTGCTATTCTAAACTTAGGATTGTACCAGGTCTGTCTAAACACTCTCAGCATAGCATCTCTCCCTAGGTGTACGGGACCATGTATGTGTCTGGCCATTGGGCTCACCATCTCATTGGGCAACACTGCTCTGCCATCTGCTGAGACCCAAAAATGGGACTCACCCACTACACATCCTGCCTTTTCCCATGTTTCTTTTTCAAAATCAGGAGCATTTTCTTGCATGTTTGTCAGTTCGTCCCAAGTATCAACAGTTTCCAATATCATGGCTAATTCAGTCCTTACATTTATTCCACCCACTTCCACCTCTGTGAAAGAGTACCCTTGTTCCGCGCAATACCGCGCGACTTCGTCGGCATATCTATTGCCTTGCGAGACGAAGTCCACATTTCTGGTATGTGCGGTGCACTTTACAACTGCGATACCTGCTGGACATTGCAACGCCTCTAACAACAGGCGCACAAACTCTCCATTGCGAATGGGAGAGCCTGAAGAGGTCATGAACCCTCTTTGAGACCATAACTGCCCGTAATCATGAACCACCCCATAACCATATTGGCTGTCGGTGTATATGGTGACTCGAATTTGATTGCTTGCCAAGCAAGCACGTGTCAAGGCAATAATCTCGGCTACCTGAGCGGAGTGTACTCCTTCCAGGCACCCAGCTTCCACAACTCCAGTAATTGTACAAACAGCGTAAGCTGCTCTCAACTGCCCAACTTCGTCTCTTACACATGAGCCATCGACAAAGAAAATTTCGTCTGGGTCGGTCAGTGGCTCATCTACGATGTCGGGTCTGGGTTTGGTGCATAGTTCAGTCACATCGAGGCAGTCATGGTCTGTACATTCATCATCATCCTCGATATCATTTGGGAGTGGCATCAAGGTGGCAGGATTCAAAACAGAGCATCTCCTGAGGGTCACATTCTCTGCAGCAAGAATAACTTGCTCATAGCGCGTGAGCCTGCTGTTGGTCAGATGCTGTGTTTTGGTCCTGGTCATCAACAGTTCAACAGAATGGGGCACGCACACCTCTAACGGGTGCCCCATGACGATATTTTCACATCTCTCAATGCTGACACCCGTTGCAGCAACGGATTTGAGACATCCGGGCAACGCTGCAGCTACTGGGTCTAAAGTAGCCGAGAAATAAGCAACTGGTCTACGGGCATTCCCATGGATTTGGACTAACACAGACAACGCGCAACCTTCTCTCTCACAACAGTAAAGCAAAAATGGTTTATTGTAATCAGGCATTCCCAATGCCGGAGCACGACACAGGTCCTCTCGCAGCTGTAGGAATGCCATCAAACAGTCTTTGTCCCATGGTACCGGATCGCTCACCTCCTTATGCGTCAGTTTTTGCAAGGGCTTTGCTTTCAGTGAAAAGTTCACGATCCACTGTCGGCAATAACCCACCATCCCTAGGAACATCCTGACCTCTCTCTGTGTCCTAGGCGCATTCATTTTCATGATCGCCTCTATCCTGTCTGGTGACACTTTTCGTTTGCCTTTCTCTATTCGGTGTCCCAAGTACTGCACTTCTGTCAGGCAGTACTGCAACTTTCCCGGGGACACCTTGTGCCCATTGGCAGCTAGGTGATTTAACAAAGCAATGGAGTCCTCCCTGCAAGCTTCCTCTGTTTCTGACGCCACGAGGAGGTCGTCTATGTACTGGACCAGAACTGACTTCTGGGGCAGCACTAGACTTTCAAGATTTTTCTTCAAAAGCTGGTTGAAGATCGATGGGCTTTCTGTATACCCCTGAGGAATACGACACCATGTTAGGACGCGACCTTCCAGCTTAAATGCGAAAAGAAAATGGCTTTCTTCGTCCAGAGGGATCGAAAAGAAAGCCTGACAAAGATCAATCACAGTGAACCACTCAGCTTGGAATGGAATCTGAAACAGTATCACTGATGGATTCGGTACCACTGGACAACACGAAACGACTATGTTATTAATCTTTCGGAGGTCCTGCACTATCCGGAATTTCCCATTTGGTTTCTGCAGACCCATAATCGGGGAGTTGCATGGACTACCCACGATTTCTTTCAGTATTCCCTGTTTAATCATGGACTCGATCACGGGTTTTATGCCTGCAATCGTTTCTGGAGTCAATTTATATTGGGGTGTTCTTGGGAACTCAGCATGCGGTTTCACTACAATTTTCACTGGGTCCACCCCTTTGACCAATCCAATCTCTTCCCCAGTGAAGTCCCATACTTCTGGTGCCACTGTCTCTCTCAAGTCCCAGGGGAGCTCATCTACTGTCAAAGTAGGGTACAGCTCCACGCATATTCTTGAGTTTGCAACTTTGAAGTCTGCGTCATCATCATTGGTCAATACCTCCACTCCCTGAGGTGTACAGTATATTGTACAATTCAATTTACACAACAGGTCTCTGCCTAGCAGACACACAGGACTTGAATCGCAAACCACAAACTGGTGCTCATCGCTGTACTTCCCTATTTTCACCTGTACCGGTTCTGTCAATTGGCTGGTTATTCTCCTGTTTGCGACCCCCACCACTTGTATGGTCTCTCCAGACATGGGCAGGTCTGGAACTGCAGCTGATCTGATCGTGGATCTAGTGGCTCCTGTGTCCACCAGAAATGTCGTGGGGCACCCTGCTACTTCTGCTTCGACATAGGGTCCCCTCTGGTCCACCTCCAAGGCTGCCCCGAGGGTGCAGTCTTCTCTTTCCACTCTCTGTCCGGTTAATGGGTCCACATAATAGCACTCTTCTCCTTCTACAAACAGGGGCATCTGTCTATAGGTCTTACCCATAGTCCCTACTCGGGGAGGTTGCGGGAACTGGGCTCGGGGAGGAGCCCCCCCCCCTTTGAGCACCTTTCCCTGGTATGGCGTCACCCCTCTTGTAGGCGCGCTCTGGACCTCTTCCTCCTCTATCTCTTGTTCTCCTATCTCTACATTGTAGGGACACTCGCGTTTCCAATGTCCCACCTCGTTACACTGGTGGCACCTAGTCGTTTTCTTCAAGGCAGCTATGTCTATTCTGGGTCTAAAGGTGGAACTCTCCTCATTGCCCTTGTTCTGACTGTACTGCTTCTTTCCTCCTGTACCTGTTCCTTGCTGCTGTTGCTGCTGTCCCCCCTTCCCTGCTGCCTGCATCTGTACCACCATCAATTTTTCTTTTAGTTTCTTAGCCTTGGAGTCTATCTCATCACAGCAGTATCTAGCATATCTCAGTATTTCATCTAGGGGTTTATTTTGCCAACAAATCAAGTGTTGCTGAATCATTAAACTAATATCCGGTCTCAGTCCCAGGACGAACTTGGACACAAATTGCCCTATGTCTTTTGGATCCATTACATCCAGACCGCTATACTGTTTAAACGCCTTCAGCAATCTCTCGTAATATTCGTGGACTGTCTCTTTGGGTTCCTGTCTAGTTCGGTCTATTCTGACCCAATCTATGTCTTGCATTGGCACTTTCTCTTTCAGCCAAGTCATCACTCTCTCGAATTTTGCCATCACAATCTCGGACGGCCCATTAGTCTTAGCATCTCTCTCCGGCTCCGTTGTGGGCCACTCAGCGCTAACCTTGCATGCTGTCCACAGATCTCCTGGTACTACAATGTCAAACAGCGTGTTCAGATCTATCCATAGGACCTTTGAGATTTTTACAAATCTCTCAACTTGCTTGTACCACTCCACTGGGTTTTCCCGCAATTTGGGGAAGGAGGTGGTAAAAGCAGCTAAATCTCCCCTACTCCAAGGGACATGCACATAATTCCCATTTGCGACTTCACGCAAAGGGTATGCTTCTATTCCCTGCAGCCTTCCTGGTGTCGTACCAAGCGTGCTTCTCCTGACGGTCCCTTTCTTGGACCACCTCTCTTCCCACTTATCTAGTGCCCTCCATGTCCTTATTCCAGTGATCAGTTCCCTTATGTGCGTTTTCAGCCCGATCGTTCTCCTCTCATCTAGGTCTCGATCTGTGTAATGTAGCCTGTGGTTACCCTGTAATGCTTTGGTTCTTGACAGGTCCACCATATATTTGCCTGCTAGTTCGACTAACTTCTCATGGGTTGCTCTCGCCTTTCGAGTGATGTCCTTTGCCATATACAGTATTTCATCCTGCTCATACATTTCCATTCTTTCTAAAGGCAGGGTACCATCTACCATGTCATCCAGGTCTGACCTTAAGCTGGCGACATCGAGTCTCTTGGCTTTTATCTCAGCTCGCAATATGTCTTTCGAAGGGGGCTCACTGGTCTCCCTACCATCCCAACTCCGAGCTCTACGTTTGGGCTCGGGAGAGTTAATGAGTGCTCTCCCTTGCTCCCATCTCTCCAGGTCCCATGCTCGGCCATCCGATCTTGGAAGGTGATGGAACACGGGCCTGTTACCCCCACTCTTGCTCTGCCCACTCTCTCCTTCTTCTCTCCTTTCACCGTACGCCTCTCTGTTATTTTCCCTCTGGTCGCTACTCTCCCTTTGCCTAGTATCGCTCAGTATCCGATACGATCCTTCCTGGTTCCCCATATTCCCTGGGCTGCGCTCGTGTCCGTCATCACAGGGACTATGGTGCGACCTCTCACAACTCCCATTCAGTTCTCTGGTGCCGGGCACACAGTGGGTACACTTAAAGCTGTTTCTGTACTCTTGCGTTCTCCTCTCCCCTTCACTGAGTGTTGGGCGCGCCACCCCTCCACTCCCGGGGCCCCCGTTTTCCAGGTCCGTTCTATCTCCACTCCGGGCCCAATGGGTGACTCCCCTACTATCTCTCTCTCTCCAGTCCCACTCCGGGCTGCTCTCCCCAGCCCCACAGTGAGTCCGAGCTCTGCTGTCCTGACTTTCCCTTTCAGCTTCCGCAGCTATGATGCTCTTGTGAGCCTCCACTGCCTCATCCCACTTCTTCATGTACTCATTTAGCTCTTGAAAGGATTTTCGTCCAGATCCCCTCATATCCACTGGCCATCTAGGGCCCCCAGGATCCCCTCCTGGATCCCCTGCTGTGTGCACCGGGGTGCTCCACTCTCTTGGTATCGGCATCTGACTTGGGAAATTGATCGTATCGTTCCTCCTTGCCGTCTCTGCTCTTTCTCCGTCCTTCCGTACCCGTTCTTCCCCTCTTGCTCTCTCTGGGTCATATATCGATATTATAGGACCTATGGTAACAGGTACCTGTAGTGCATCTGGTAATGCGTAGGATGTGGCGCACTCCGTTTCCGGCGCTCTTTGTACCACAAACCTCCCGACTACCTGTTGCACCTGACTAGGCTGGGACAGCTCTTTCTTTGCCTCAGGATCCCACTCTGAACTGGGAAGCGGTCCATGCTCTCCTGCATTGCCCCCCTTTTCTCTTTCACTATGCTCGACCTTTCCCCCTGCTCTATTGTACGGGGGTGGCCTGTCTGTCAATAATCTGTTTATCAGGCTGTCCTCTGTTTCGCTCTCATCATCTTCTTCTAGGGGGCTTTTATTTCCGGGCACCTCTAACACTGGGTACAGTTTATTGACTTCCATGTTATGCACTCTCCATCTTTTAGCATCCGCATCCCATCTGGCATCCTGCACTGCCCTTACCGATCGTTTCACCCTTTCTTGTCGTCTGTTCATATTCTTTACATGCGCTGCCCTAATCCATGCATCAAGGGCTTCAAACTGGGTCGGTCTAGGCAAGGGTCTCATTGAGGTCATGACTGATTTTAATCGATGTAACACCTCTAATCTGAACGTCCCGTACTTCGGGAACGTCAGTTCCTCATTTCCTTCCGTAATCTTACTCCACTCTGTTATCCAAAGGATCGTATGCAGCCCAACATTCACTGCCATGTAACGAGCCGGCGTACCCTCCGGCGGGGCTTCTTCCCCTTCATCCGATCCCCGCTTCTCTTTCTTAAACGCCGCTCTCAGCCATTTAAAACACTTCATAATTATACGCACAATATCCAGCCTCGCTACTCTGTTTACTTCCTGATGACAATCCACCAATCCTAGCGCGGCTTTGCTAACTTGGCCTATCGCAGCGCGGTCTTTCTCCGGTCGGCCAATCCCAGCTCGACACTTTCTGACATCTTTGCTAGCTGGCCTATCACAGCGCGGTCTTTCTCCGGTCGGCCAATCACAGCGCGACACTTCCTGACGTCACTTTTCTCCGCTTCGCAGCAGCACCCCTCCTTTCTCAACTCGTCTCCCGGTCATGCATGTGTCCCATTCATACACCGAAAAATGACTACTTCCGACCAAGCGGTCACTTCCCTCGACTGTACGTCCACAGTCTATATGTAATTGTCAACACAACTGACGAAATGTCTATCGTCTCTCTGATAGGTTGCTTACACACACAGTAACCTCCGACCAGCGTCCGTTACTCACGCACTCACTCTTACGTTCCCCCTATCTCGGTCTTTCGGGTGATCAATGGTACCTCATGACCCCCTTCACACTAGTTGACAATTACTCTGGGTGTCCGATACACCCGAACCACTTAAGCTCTCCTTGAACTTAAGATTTCCACCGGTTGCGCGCGCTCACAACCTGTTCCACAGTCACTCTACAGACATTCAACTCCGCCAGACATTACAACATAGATACAATACAAAAACACCGCAATCTAACACGCATGACCCTTTATACTCACTCTCGACCGATACTGCTGCTTTTTCTGTCTCACGTCATCCGGATCTTCTTCGGCGGGCGGTTCTTCCGATCATCGATCTCTAAGGGCCTTGGGGTAAGCTAACCTGGCCTAGGTCACCGTCCTCAAGAAGGCAACCATCCTCTATAGCTACCAACTGGAAGGGCGAGATTTTGATCGATACCTTATCACTATTGATCTAAACCCCGATCTGGTCGACTGAACCTTTGTTGCCTGTCATTGAGGGAAGAAAGTGCATCTCTTACCAAGTTAGTTCACCCAATAAAGGACTCCGCTCCAAAGGATCACAAACAACTTCTAGCTTTCAAAAGTTTATTGTAAGGTTAGGATAAGCTGCAAATACAGGCATCTCAGAATGAGATTCACAAGATACACAGGTCCAACTACATACATGTGCTCTCTGAAAGCCCTCAGACGAGCAACGGAAATTACCAGCACAAGTTCTAAGAATAATAAAGCTATCAGCATTGACGCATATTGAGATCTCTCCTTCATTTAAGTTGGAGGAAAACACACAGGTTAGGCTGTCCCTACCCTGCTCTAGATGGTATCCCTACTTAACCAAGTCTCAACCTAACAAAAGGTGTCAGCAGTGAATGACCCCCAAGGGAAGTCACTCACTCTTAGTCTCTTGGTGAAAACCTATAGTTCTCCAGTCATGACCCCTCTCTGCCTACCCATCCGCTCTCTAAAGGGTCCTCAGGCATCTGTTCTAACTCCACCCAGGGGTGCTGTCCCTAATACAAAACAGTCAACAACATTTGAGACGCCCCTCGTGAGACGCCCCTCACGTGGTGTAGCTTCTGGCTTTTTCCATGCTGCTTTGTATTGGGCCTCATACGTTGGAGTTGACCTTGCTTCTCAGACTCTTCTCCGGCCCGCTGATACCCCTTAAAACATTCCGGAACCCTCCTCCATGTCTGGGCCGTCTTCTGAACAGACCTCTATTCATATTATTTATAATTGGATCCCCCCTTTTCTCTTGCAGACAGACATCTGCAGCCAAGATCCCAACTCTCATAGACTTCCAAAAAGGTTTCGCAACATTTCTCGGCCCAGACCAGTACGTGTAAATCAATGTTAAAACATTTCAGGCCTACAGCATTTCTCATAATAATTATAGCATTCAACTTCTTCATTAATTAAAGCATGTTAATACTCTTATTCTATTATTCAGTAAACACATCTATAAATCATGGCCCATTAATGCAATGACCAAAACATTAGTGCAATCTATGTCGTGAAAAGAAACACCTTCCCTTCTAGCTCTGGCCCTGAGGCCTACCACATTCTGCGTTTAACCACATGCCATCTTACATTTTAACAGCTACACGACATGGATTCAGGAATAATCACATCTAATAAAATCATATAGTGTCACACATTTCTGTATTAGTTCCACTTCTACTTAAATCTCTACATTAGCTATACATTCAGAATATAATTGCAGATACTACTAGCACTCATGGCATTTCTCCTCATGATTTGTGCTTACTACGGGTAAGTGTGATGCACTCATACATTTAGGTCAGTTTGCGCTCTCTCAAGTGTTTTCGGCAGAGTGTCACTGCTAGTCTGTGAATGATGTGAGGGTGTTTTGGATACTGTGTTACTGCTAGTCTGTTAGAGGTGTGAGAGGGCTTCGGGTAGAGTATCACTGCTAGTATGTGGGGTGAGAGTGCTTCGGGTTGAATGTCACTGCTAGTCTTTGGGGGCTGTGACAATGCTTCAGGTACATTGTCCCTGCTAGCCTGTGGAGGGTGAGAGTGCTTTAGGAAGTGGGTCACTTCTAGATTGTGAGAGGTTTGAGAGTGCTTCAGGTAGAGTGTCACTGCTAGTCTGTGAGTGGTGTGAGGGTCCTTTGATAAAGGGCCATTCCTAGTCTGTTAGGGATGTTAGAGTGCATCATTTAGAGTGTCACTGCTTGCCTGTGAGAGGTGTGAGAGTGCTTCAGATAGAGTGTCACTGTTAGTCTGAGAGGGATGTGAGAGTACATTGGGTAGAGGGTCACTGCGAGTCTCTGAGGGATGTGAGCGTGCTCTTTGTCTTTTCTAGTCTGTGATCTGTGTAAGAGTGCTGTCAGTATTTAGGGTGTTTTTCTTTTTCACCATAGCGTCTTGCACAATTCCCCTCACGTTTTCATTGAGGCCATGACTGCACACGTCTTACACTTAAATTAACTCTGCCGCAATCATCAATAAGCGGAGTCCTTTTACTCCCCTTGTGAGCCTTGTAGTGCAGGCAGACTGTGACACTATTCTCAATCCTCTACAGCAGCAGTTCTCCCTGGTGGACACCTGTCCAGGTAAAGCAACCCCATAGCTACTCCAGATCGCTTCTCCACCAGGCAGGGTCACTACACTGCAAATGTAGGAAGAGCTCTTACACATGCACTGAAGAGTGTCACACATGCACAGCAGCGTCACTTACACATGTACCAAAGAGTGTCATATTCACACACTATATAAACAAACTTAGCACAGCATAAATCCCATGCACCACCTCATCAACCACTAGGAAGGAGAAGTGGCAGCTCTGAAGGAAGTCCAGCATCATCCAAAAAATACAACAATCCCTGCATGGGGAGAGGTGGGGAACAGAAAGAAGGTGAGAATCAAAACTGAAGCAGAAAGGAATGCCGTTTTACAAGAAATAGTTGAAAGGCTTACACTGCTCTCAGCTATTTTTTAATTTAAAAACTAAAATATGAAGGGCAATCTGTTTGGACAGCTTATTGACAGGTAGGCGAGAAAGGCCCCCCAGAAAGGAAGACTTAGATTTCAAGAATATTTCTTTTTACACATCTGTTGAAAGGAGTGAAATAAACTTACATTTTGGTTTCCAGTCTTCCTCAAACTATAAGAAATTGCAATGTTGTTAAAAGTGAACAATAACAGAAAGCCTCCTATAAGTTATATGTTTGCACTGCTACAGTGAGTTATGAAACGTTTGCTACTTTGCTGTTTCTGAGTGCCTGTCTCATGCTGATTGCCTGTTTACTGAACTCTCTCCCACGCATGGTTCATATGACCATGTCCTGCAGGGTGCGGTACCAGGCAGACAGTAAGTCCATGATGCTGCGTTCCTCGTGTGACCTGTGTTTATATGTTCTATTTTGTCCTACATAGACCTAAGATATTGCAGCTTAGATCAGGGATGCTGCAGGGGGAGTTTGGTTGGGTGCCTGGGATAGTCCAGTAAAACAAGAGCTGACACACAGTGTCTACCTCACCACATAATAAGGGCACCCCACTCTGAGAAGGATGTGAGGAACACTTGTTGGGTGATAACCAGAGGGGAGGGGTGCAGGGCATCAGTCCTGGGCAGGAGTTCGGGAAGATGTCAGAGCTTGTATTACAGGACATGTCTGGGCAATGCTGAATTTAAGATTAAAAGAGGACTGGATTTAGATCAGGACACTAAAGGTAATTCATTTCACCTGTAATATATTTTGTAAGTTACATTTATAAGTCCTGGGGACAGTTTTAAGGGAGTGGGTCTCAGGACCGCTGCCAACTGCAGCAAAGTGAACATCCCAACACCTTATTAAGAGCATCTTTACAGCTTCCAATGGAGGAAGGGAACGAGATTCAAAAATCATTACTCACTACTGGCACATAGAGGACCTTCATTGACTCCCAATTAGGCAAGGGTACCAGGATCATACATCATTACTCACCACTGGCACAGAGAGGGCCTCCACTGACTTCCAGTGAAGCAAATACACCAAGGGCCATAAACCATTACTCACCCACTGGCACAGAGAAGGCATCTATTGTCGCCCAATGAATCAAGGGCACCAGGATCATAAATCATAAATTGCTCTTGGCACAGAGAGAACCTTTAATAGATTACACTGAAGCAACAGTACAGATGCGTAAATGAACACTCACCTAGTGGTACAGTGAAGACCTTCAATGGCTTACACTGAAACAAGAGCTCCAGTGTCATACAATCATTACTCCAGATCACAACATAGAGAGCAGATTCACAGGCTCCTTCTTGGAATTTTACCAATGAGTGCAAGGGCTGCCACTGAACAGAGATCCCAGTGCGACCTTCAGTGAACTTAAATATTGTTAAGAAATCTAAGGGTTAAATATTGCAGGGTGGAAAACAAGTGGGGCTAGGACAGCAGAGTTTTCCTTAACACAAATGGGCCTTTCATGCCGACACCAATCACACCTACTGTAAGATACTCACTGTTGGATCACGCCAGGTCTCAAGTGAAAGTGAAGTGCTCTGATAATATATATTCCTTCTTTAGGATCAACAGTCTATCTCTTACTGGTGGTACTTCTCACCCCATCCCCTCATGCTCATACTTTGCCAAATGTGCTTCTCATCCCTTCTCCTCAGACTCATACTCCACCACATGTGCTTTTCACATCTTCTCTTCATACTTCACCATATGGGCTCCTTATGATGTCTTTTCATACTTCACCAGTTGTGCTTCTCATCCCTTCTCCTCTTACTTCTTCAGATGTGCTAGTCTCCCCTTCTCCTCATTCTCATACTTTGCCAGATGTGCGTCTCATCCATTCTCCTCATACATCACCAGATCTGTTTCTCATCCCGTATCCTCATACTTCACCAGATGTGCTTCTCACCCCTTATCCTCATATTCATACTTCACCAGATGTGTTTCTCATCCCTTCTCGTTATACTTCACCAGAGGTGCTTCTCATCCATTTTCATACTTCACCAGATGTGCTTTTCATTCCTTTTCATACTTCAGCAGATGTGCTTCTCATCAAACTGCACCAGATGTGCTTCTCATCCCTTCTCCTCATACTTCACCAGATGTGCTTCTCATTCCTTCTCCTCATACTATACACAAAATACTTCTCATACCTTCTTCTCCTACTCATATTTCACCAGATATGCTTCCCCTCCCTTCTCCTCCTACTCATACTTCACCAGATGTAATTCTCGTCCCTTCTCTTCATATTTATACTTCTCCCATCCTCCTCCTACTCTTAATTCATTATGTGTACTTCTGCTCCCAGCCTCTTGTTATTCATAATAACATGTTTGTACTTCTTCCATCCTCCTCTTACTCGTCATTCACCATGTGTAGTTATTTCCCTATCCTCTGTTGTGTTTCCTGCATGGCCGCTTGTTGTATTCCACATGTTAGCCTAATTGTGCATGTTGTATACCGCATTTCGTTTGCACACATTACTATATAACACGCTTGCTTTTGTGCCACATTGTATTTCCACACAGAATCTGCCTATGTTTTTCTGTTCTAGCCTTTTCCTTTGATTTGGTCTGAACAGCATGGACAAGGACAGACAACAAAGCCTCTTGTTATTCTCTCTGGTCAGACACTAGCACCTAAATATAATACAATGAGAATGTGGCTGCAGTTTGCGAGCACACATGCTTTGTCATATAATTGAGGACAGGAGTTCTGAAAAAAAAACACACACTGAGCAAAGGCACTGACCTGCTTCAGCTGAGATGTAGAGTATCTATCCATGTATGCTAACGTATGGGTTTCACAACTAATCCCAGAGATCTTTGATATATAATCCTTTAGCTTTGTAGGAAAGGGAGGTTTAGGCTGGTCTGTCTTATAACATGACAAGGCTTTTTATGGTACATGGTTTCTTAACCATACCAACAACATTTTTGGTATGCATTTGATTTCTAATTGTGGTACACAGAATGCATCTTAGAGAACAATAGTTTAAATACATATTATAAACTTCCTTCATGTCTCTTGTTTATCTGATCTGATTATGGACAAGTACAAATGAAGAGCGAAAGGGTGTGTCCTGTTACCGCGATCCCTAAGCGGGTCAAACGTTTTGTATTCTGGGGTGCTAGGTGACGTGCATTTCTGGTAAGGTTAGGAGGGCAAGTTAGGCACTATAGCTCATTGATGGTGATGTGGTATGGTGACTCAGTCCCTACATGCTGATGTTCTATGTTCCTAAGCATAATTCTGTTTCAGAGAAGAATCCCTGTAATACCTCCTGTTACTCAATATTCAGCATGTATACTTCTCATCCAATCCTCCGGTGACTTAGCATTCACCATGTGTACTTCTTATCCCATCCTCCTGTTACTCATAATTCACCATGTGTAGTTCTTCTCCCATCCTCCTCTCACTCATCATTCACTGTTTGCTCTTCTTTTCCCATCCTCCTCTTACTCATCAAGAGGTGAACAGATGAGAAGCACATCTGTCAAAGTATGAGTATGAGGAGAAGTGATGGGAAGCACATCTGGTGAAGTATGAAGAGAAGGAATGAGAAGCACATCTGGTGAAGTATGAGAAGGAATGAGAAGCACATCCAGTGAAGTATGAATATGAGAAGAAGGGATGAGAAGCACATCAGGTGAAGTTTAAGGAGAAGGAATGAGAAGTACAGCTGGTGAAGTATCAATATGAAAGAAAGGGATGAGAAGCACATCTTGTGAAGTATGAGAAGAAGTGATGAGAAGTAGTCTCGCTCGAAGGCCTCTCCCCTTACTTAGTAGTTGAGCTAGCGCATAAGGTACCAGACCACAGAACTGCTTGTGCACCACCCATGTCCCTTGTTGAAAAATCCTGAATTATCGATACGTGATCTGATGCTTCAAGCTGCTAGGACTAGTGTTGGGCTTTTATTTCTGCAACATTTCGCTTAGCAGGTGTACAGGCAGTGATACAGTCGGAGCAAAGCATTGGACCACATTGTATACATATACAGCGTGTAAACAAGATTACAAGTATCATCATAGGATGGTCAATAGCTTTCAGCTCCAAGTGACAAATTGGCGTCGATTACGATCCGTGAAAAAGCGCTCCGAATAGCGTTTGGGAGCGTTTTTCCCCGTACGAATCGTACCCGTAGTCGTCCACGTACGAATCTGCAAGTACGATCACAATCTAAAGCGTCACTCCGTACGGCTCGGAAAAAACGCCGTCCGAATCGAAAGTCCATACGATTTGCAGTCGGCTGACGTTACCTGCAACGTTCGGACATAAAAAGACCGCGTCTCCCGAACCAGGAAGTACGATCCGTGTAGAACACACTCCGTACGGCTCTTATTCTACGAGAGCTCTAAACTACCGTAAAACCACACTCCTGCACGAACCGCACACCGGTACGCGACAAGCAGGACATGAACGCCATCGTCCGTCTCATCCCTATCCTGTACGGCCACCACCTCGTACTTAGAAACCGATGACGGCGCAGAAGGTGAGTACAATGAACTTCAACATACCTGTACGTGTTGCCACACGCACACATCTCCATTGCACGACTGTAATGTCTGGGTACGTAGCGCCACACACTCCCGCACAACACCAGTGGAATTCGGAGACGTACCGCACCTACGTCATCGACCTCGGGGTACGGTACATCACCACACAACACCAGTGCAATACGGAGACGTACCACACCTACATCATTGACCTCGGGGTACGGTACGTCACCGCACAACACCAGTGCAATACAGACACGTACCGCACCTACGTCATCGACCTCGGGGTACGGTACGTCACCGCACAACACCAGTGCAATACGTGCCGCATGTACGTCATCGACCACGGGGTACGGTACGTCACCGCACAACACCAGTGCAATACGGAGACGTACCGCACCTACGTCATCGACCTCGGGGTACGGTACGTCACCGCACAACACCAGTGCAATACGTTCCGCATGTACGTCATCGACCACGGGGTACGGTACGTCACCGCACAACACCAGTGCAATACAGAGACGTACCGCACCTACGTCATCGACCTCGGGGTACGGTACGTCACCGCACAACACCAGTGCAATACAGAGACGTACCGCACCTACTTCATCGACCTCGGGGTACGGTACGTCACCGCACAACACCAGTGCAATACGTTCCGCATGTACGTCATCGACCACGGGGTACGGTACGTCACCGCACAACACCAGTGCAATACGGAGACGTACCGCACCTACGTCATCGACCTCGGGGTACGGTACGTCACCGCACAACACCAGTGCAATACGGAGACGTACCGCACCTACGTCATCGACCTCGGGGTACGGTACGTCACCGCACAACACCAGTGCAATACGGAGACGTACCGCACCTACGTCATCGACCTCGGGGTACGGTACGTCACCGCACAACACCAGTGCAATACGGAGACGTACCGCACCTACGTCATCGACCTCGGGGTACGGTACGTCACCGCACAACACCAGTGCAATACGTGCCGCATGTATGTCATCGACATACGTCACCGCACTTCACCAGTGTAATAGACTTGTGGGACATACGTCTGCTAAGTAATTGTATGTGTAAGTATCAGAGTGTGTGTCTGAGACCCCCCCTGCCCACCAGTGCCCAACATCAGAGTGGGTGGCTGAGACCCCCCCCTGCCCACCAGTGCCCAGCATCAGAGTGTGGGTATGGCTAATACCCCCCCACTGCCCACCAGTGCCCAGCATCAGAGTGTGGGTATGGCTAACCCCCCCCCCCTGCCCACCAGTGCCCTGCATCAGAGTAAGTGTATGGCTAACACCCCCCCACTGCCCACCAGTGCCCTGCATCAGAGTGTGTGTATGGCAAACACCCCCCACTGCCCACCAGTGCCCAGCATCAGAGTGTGTGTATGGATAACCCCCCCCACTGCCCACCAGTGCCCAGCATCAGAGTGTGTGTATGGCTAACACCCCCCCCACTGCCCACCAGTGCCCAGCATCAGAGTGTGTGTATGGCTAACCCCCCCCACTGCCCACCAGTGCCCAGCATCAGAGTGTGTGTATGGCTAACCCCCCCCCCCCACTGCCCACCAGTGCCCAGCATCAGAGTGTGTGTATGGCTATCACCCCCCCACTGCCCACCAGTGCCCAGCATCAGAGTGTGTGTATGGCTAATCCACCCACTTCCCACCAGTGCCCTGCATCAGAGTGTGTGTATGGCTAACACCCCCCCCCCCACTGCCCACCAGTGCCCAGCATCAGAGTGTGTGTATGGCTAACACCCCCCCACTGCCCACCAGTGCCCAGCATGAGAGTGTGTGTATGGCTACCCCCCCCCCCACTGCCCACCAGTGCCCTGCATCAGAGTGTGTGTATGGCTAACACCCCCCCCACTGCCCACCAGTGCCCTGCATCAGAGTGTGTGTATGGCTAACCCCCCCCCCACTGCCCACCAGTGCCCAGCATCAGAGTGTGTGTATGGCTAACCCCCCCCACTGCCCACCAGTGCCCTGCATCAGAGTGTGTGTATGAGACCCCCCCTGCCCACCAGTGCCCAGCATCAGAGTGTGTGTATGGCTAACCCCCCCCACTGCCCACCAGTGCCCTGCATCAGAGTGTGTGTATGAGACCCCCCCCTGCCCACCAGTGCCCAGCATCAGAGTGTGTGTATGGCTAACACCCCCCCACTGCCCACCAGTGCCCAGCATCAGAGTGTGTGTATGGCTAACCCCCCCCCACTGCCCACCAGTGCCCTGCATCAGAGTGTGTGTATGAGACCCCCCCCAGCCCACCAGTGCCCAGCATCAGAGTGGGTGGCTGAGACCCCCCCCCCACTACCCACCAGTGGCCAACCTTTACATCACAAACCTACCATTGATAACGACATTACCATCAGGAGAGTGACACATGTCATCATACTTATATTCTAACATCACATCAGCTCCCAGGCACACAGCAGTCACAGACATTCTCACACAAACAAAAGTACTGAAAAGGAAACAAATAGCTTTATTCAGCTGGTGCAAAAATAGCAAAGCAAATAAGAGTCCTCGCTCATTAAAGGCCAATGGCCAGTCCAAAAAAGTCTCTGCAACAGTTTGTGCCTCCATGGGTGTCATCACACCTGAACCTGCCTGCACATGGTGTTTAATCCGCTGTGGTGACTATGGGGGCACCATCTGTGGAATCCTCCAGCACCGCATGGACAGGAGAGGGAAGGACAGGTGGAGTGGGTGCAGGTGTAGTGGATTCATCCACACTGGCTGGGTCATCGCCGAAAGTAGCTTCAAAGACCTGGCTGCACACCTCAGCCAGTGCGGAAAAACTACCACCTGAACCCGGGGACACATTGGGGGTGGAGGTACAGGGCTGTGAGTCAGTTCTACTGGGTGTGTGGATGCGTGTGTGAGGTGTCTCCCCTCTCCCTGTGGGTGTGCCTACTTCCCCTTGAGAATGGGTGCGTGGAGCTTTGAGCTTCTTATGCTGTGTGTGTGCGCTTGGTGTGTCTGACCTGTGGCGTGTGCGTGTATGATGTGTAGGTATGTGAGAGGCAGAGGTGGATGGGTCTGAAGGATGGGGGGGGGGCAGATGCTGCTGGGTGTACACAGCTGCCGTCAGTGCTGACTCCATGGCAGCCACACTCCGACGTAGATCAGACATGGCTGATGACATGCTCTCCATGAACGACACCACCTGTGTAAGCAGTTGTGTATGTCCATGGAGGACAGTCAGCATGGATGTCTGACCTACTGCAATCTGCCGGAGTAGGTCCACAGTCTCAGCACTGAGGGCAGCAGGGGACACAGGGGCAGGGGCTGCGGTGCCGGGAACAAAGGAGACACGGGGGCTAGCACGGACCCTAGGAACACTAACGACTGGGAGGGTGGAGATGGTACTGGAGGAGGGGAGGGCAGCCGAAGAAGATGTTACCATTGCTGCATATTCCACCCCCTCCTGAGAGTCTGACTCGGAGTCGTCGGCATGGTAAGATGTGTCAGTCACATGTCGTCCGGCCTGCAGACTCTCCTCACCCTCCGTGCCACTGCCTCCCTCTGACACCTCAAAGCAGGTGGCACTGTCGCTGGGTCCCTCGGCCTGGTACGCGCCTGTGTCTCCTCCAGATTCAGATGATGATGCTGTGGGCAAGGAGAACAACAATAACATATCAGTCACTTGTACACATCAGACATATCAGCTACAATACATTATGGCTCATTTCAAAACATGGCATGCATCATGAGGCACATTACACAGAACTCTGCACAATGCCAAGTCTACTTGTGGCCAATTGGGAGAGACACAACGCTCAATGTACAGTAGGATACAAGCAAAATGTAAGCTAAAAACTAGTATGAGATACACAATGATGATCCACTGCCTGGCAACAGGATAGCTGATTATGCATCCCTGCTCATTTTTCCACCCTGCCACCCAAACCCAGAACAGGACATGTTGGAATTGCTTAGACCTTGTGCCACATGGGAAAAGTGCTGCCTGTACTGAAATGTTATGCCATCCTGGGACCTGAACCAAGTGTAACATCACCTCACACTGGCATCACAGCTGTTGACACCCAAAGCCTCATTGTGTGGCTGACCATCATTATTAGTTAGAAAAAACATTATACATATTTGGCGCATATGCACAAACGCACTGCCCAGTGTGAGTATGCATAATGCCAAAATATTGCACATGTACATTGTGCACCTGTATCCAACACATTACAATTTGAAAGAGTACCATGGTCCAAGGCCACTGAGGCAGACTCGTGCAGAAAACACATGTTTAGACTCAAGATCAGTGCAAAAATATGAAGAATGGCAGACACTGTGAACATGTGGTGCTACATGTAATGTACCAACAGGTGTCACAGACCCACCTCAAACATGATGATGTGCAAAGGAAGATGCATACTGAGACATTGCACCATAGGAGTACATGTGAAAAATACACATCAGCCAAAGCGCAGGGCAAATGTGGAGTAGGGCAAGGCATGCAAAGAAGCAGCTGCAGAACCTGGGACATTCTAATGCCAAAGCATGGAGTGCCTGTCTGACCACACCACTCAAACTATGGGAGTGTGAACATGCCATGAAGCACTGCAGGGAGCATGTGACACACATGACAACAAACAGACATGTACCTACCCCCTACTTGCTGCTGTCCCTCCTGTAACTGCCTATGGAGGTCTGGGAACACCACTTCCAGGACCCGGAGCATGTTGGGGGTGAGGTGGCGGGTGCCGCAATGCCGGCGTGGAGCTTCCAGATGCAGCTGGACTCTGGCGATGCGGCGGGTCCAGCACCGGATGTCCTGCCACCTCTTCTTGATGTTCCTGAGGCTCCTGCGAGGCCCCCCCTCACTTCTGACAGCCCTGGCGATGTCCAGCCAGATTTCACCCTTCTCATAGGCAGATACCTGTCACAAATGTAAAGTTAAAGAGCATCAGTACACCTGGTCCATGTTCAAAAGACACACATATGTGCACAAAAGACTTGATGACAACATGGCATCATAGGCTCCACACATTAGCATCATTGTCCAGGAGTATGTGGCACTCTTAGAGCATAGCAATCACAGAGCAATGTATGCTACATCTGGGTGCACTGCAGCCTGTGACACGCTGTCACACACCCCACTACAAGAAATAGCCCTCTTTACACAAGACTGTACACCCTGGCATTCACTCCCAACAACATTGCATCCATACACCATACATACACAGTGGGCATTATGTCACACACACAACAGGTGCACACTCCAAGGTATTGCACCAATCACTCACCTGATCCTCTGGTCTCCCATACAGCTTGCTGTAGTTGGGCAGGAGGGCATCCAGCAGGGCCTTGTTCTCAGCATCAGTGAATGCAGGTGCCCTCTCCATGCTCAGCTAATCAGGGTCCAGAGGATTCAGAGACAGCAGCAGTGGTTACCACACCAATGTTGTGCAGGCAAGTGCCCTCCCACAGCCACATGCTGCCTTATATCTGTGCTGCAGAGGGTCTGTGAGTCCAAGGAGTAGTGTGTGATAGGCCACCATAGTTAGCATCCTATGTTCCATCCAATCACATCACACATAAGCCCATTACACACATATGCATGGTTTGAAAATTGAGCCTGAGCTGAACAACAACTTTTGCAACATTGTATACTTTAGCCAAACTGATTTTTCTAGAACACCTGTAGGAGCCTCAAAAAACTCTGTATCCATGACAACCTGGTTGCATTTTGATCAGTACACTGTTCCCCTAGTTGTTCACTATTATTTATCTAAAATGCCCACACAAGTATGGTGACATAGCGTTGCTAATGCAACCCATTCAATGGTGTAACGAGGCGTACACACGCACGTACCTTCGGGTACGCTTAGCTCGCGCATGGCCGAAAAGCAATAGGGAAACGAGGCGTACACACGCACGTACCTTGGGGTACGCTTAGCTCGCGCATGGCCGAAAAGCAATAGGGAAACAAGGCGTACACACGCACGTACCTTGGGGTACGCTTAGCTCGCGCATGGCCGAAAAGCAATAGGGAAACGAGGCGTACACACGCACGTACCTTGGGGTACGCTTAGCTCGCGCATGGCCGAAAAGCAATAGGGAAACGAGGCGTACACACGCACGTACCTTGGGGTACGCTTAGCTCGCGCATGGCCGAAAATCAATAGGGAAACGAGGCGTACACACGCACGTTCCTTGGGGTACGCTTAGCTCGCGCATGGCCGAAAAGCAATTTGGAAACGAGGCATACACACGCACGTACCTTGGGGTACGCTTTGCTCAAGCATGGCCGAAAAGCAATAGGGAAACGAGGCGTACACACGCACGTACCTTGGGGTACGCTTAGCTCGCGCATGGCCGAAAAGCAATAGGGAAACGAGGCGTACACACGCACGTACCTTGGGGTACGCTTTGCTCGCGCATGGCCAAAAAGCAATAGGGAAACGAGGCGTACACACGCACGTACCTTGGGGTACAGTGCGTCAGACATGGTCAAGTGAAGGGTTGTGTAGCCTGAGTCCCTGTCCACCTTCATGTCACCATTGGGAGAATCACACCAGGAAATCACATAGCAGGGATGTAGTCTACACTCATGTCGACGATGTGGTGCATACATCAGCATGGCATACATACATCAGGATGCCCATGGTGTGGCAGACATTGAAGAAGCACAGGGATTGTGACCTTGTGCCTCAGTTGATGTGTGAAGAGCTTGCGAGACATGTCATCAATCATATTGCACATGTGCATCACATGCAGTCAACACTTTGCACCGGAGTAACGTCAGCAACATGTTGCAAGGAACATCAACACTGGAATGGCTCACCATTCAGTACAGGGAACTGGCACATGATGACAGCAACATGCCCACTGTCACTGAGGTGTAATAGCCGCACAGCATGACCCTGTGTGACCACGTCATGTGTGTGCCATGAGCGACATTGTGCATGCCGTTTGCATATGAAATGAACAGGTCAGTATTCTATAACTCACCTTAGAATATCCCCACATGTCATCCTGGATATGTCAATTTCCTTTCTGTAGTACAATTGTGTGTCGGTAGGCATGTCCTGTGGCTCTGCATGGGTTGTTTGCGTCATGTGGGCCGTGATAACGTTGTCAGAGTACTCATACGTCACCTCTGCGTGCACACGTCAGGTCCGCTTTTTTAACAACACCAGCGCTGGTCCCGTATAAGTGTAACCTTACACACTTTTGTTGCCACTTTCATAGTACAATCACTTCAGACCTTTTACCTTGGATTCTCTGACTCTGGCCGGTGCCAATAGGGATGTCATTTTCAAAGCCTGTGGGGAATACAAACTAGTCATGTTGGTGACTGACCCTCACCGTCTGTGTCTCCACTCTTATCAAGTCAAGCACAACAACAAGAGCAGCTCCCACTGCCGGGACCAGACATATGAATCCAGGTGTGATTGGTCCCACAAGCCACTCTGACTCCAGCAGTTGGCACTGCACCACAATCGCTCATGGGCTGGACGTAGGACGAGTGCATGGGCGTTGTAGTTGAGACATCACTGCCCCTTAATTTGACATCAGGGCTCCCGGGCAAAGTTGTCCCGTTAACTAAATAAGTCAGATATATCTGATAGCAAATCCAAATCACCACAATGCACGTGCAATGCTGCATGGGATTCGGGTGACACCAACCACGCGGCTCTGTCAGAATTGCAGCCGTCGTAGCCAGCACCACGACCTCCGGTCCCTGCCCTGCATGTGACGCAGGATGAGTTAGTGCACTTCCTCATGTCCATGATGTCCCTCACCCCACCAACGGCCTACGCGTCGGCTTCTGGCACAGCGGACCCGTCTGGGAGCACTAGCGCGTCTGTTGAATAGCCCCTGACGACATCTCTCACTTACTACAGGACGCAGGCGGCGCATATGTCCCAAACCGCCGGGACAGACAGGATCTGAATGTTCATCCTGGTCCCCGCTGTTTGAACTCGCAACCTCACTGGCAACTGTCACCCAGGTGTCAGCCGTGGCGCCGTTCTCGGGTGGTGATGTCCCCGATACCACACACTGTACGGCTCCGGCGTTAGAAATGTGCAGCAGAACACCCCTAATAATGCTGCATGGGGAGTTTAACTTCAATGAGCCGGGCAATGCTCATTACAATGGTTGTCAATGAGTATTGGGAGGGTAATGAGGAACCACTGGCACGTGAGTGTCAGTCCCAAGACAACAGGACAGGTGGAGTGGGGGATGCAAGTGGTCGGGACACCTAGCCAGACACTGGTGATGTCTCTACTCCTAACGTGTCTTAGGATGAGCGGGCAACGTACAGTGTTGTGTTAACGTGGGAGGCCGGAGCCTTGGCCCTTCTTCTCCCCGTTGATGCCATGAGGACCAACTCCTCACTGAGGTCCTTAAAATTCACTCCGGCTCAGCTGATCCTCTGCAGGCATATCTTGAGGAATGTACTGTATCTATATTGGGCATCCTGTACAGCCATGCATCATGTTTGGCTGTAGATAGGCACCTTGTCAGACCCCCACATCCCCGCCCTGGACTGACCATGTTCCCTTTCCTCCCACCCCACCCCAGAGAGCATGGGCATCCAGGCCTCCCAATCACAGTCCACATTCCCGTTAGCTCTGCTGTAGTGGGTATCCAAGAGGTATGGGCACTATGGAAAGATGTCATCATCCGCCCTGAGTCTGGGACTGAGGTCTTCCAACATTACATGCATCTTAGTCCGCTACCCACACTCTCGGTGGGACATGGTTGTGTAACTGCTGGCAGAGTGTGCGTTGTAGGTACGGGCAACACTTGGGCACGCCCTTGTAGGATGCCAATCTGCGGCACTGTCATTTTTCCGGTGTCGCCTGGATACCCCCGACTCACTGTGCAGAGCGATGGCATCCAGGGATGCAAATAGGTCATAAGCCTGGTATGTATTGAAAGTCGGGAATATGCTTCTAACTACTGTTGCTTACTGATATTTTGTTACAAAAGGGAAGTAATCCGTCCTTACTGTTCAGTACATCTGCTGTAGGAGCATCTATGTAGTGTCCTTGCCGTGATGACAGGGTTACTAATGTACGCACACCATGCCACGTGTGTTAATGACCTGTTCATATGTGTGATGGCATCACAGACCATTTGTGAGAATAACACATTTATGCTGTATGATGATGGATATGTAATAGTTAGGGAAGCTACACACCGCAACATGACTAAGGCAGAAGTGTTCAAATGATGGCACATGTGGTGTGTGTGTGTTTATTGCTGTCAGATGTCTGGTTGTGCAGACAACCTACTACAGACATTCACATGACCTTTGTCACTGACATGATACATTGTCATGCTCACTAAGACCTTTCCATTAGATTGTTTGTATGCATGTCATATCCATTCCACACACCACAGGTCTTTAATTATTCACGGAGGAGTGGCTGTTACTTCAGTGTGTATGCCACGCCACACTCCAAATTGTCTAGATTATTTTAAGCAGTCTTGCTTGTGCCATGTACATTGTTACAGTCTCAGTCAGACAGTTGAAGACATTTCCAATAAATTGTGTATTGCAGGGCACCCCCTCTGGAAAGGCCGTTGCCTGACTTGGAAGCCATGAGGGAGCGCAATTGTATTCGTCGCTATCGCTTCAACAGGCAGTTGATCAAGGAGCTGACGAACAGGCTTGAGGCTCACCTACAACCACGCCACAGGTATCCAACTGCACTGACACCCAAGGTAAAGGTGATGGCAGCCCTCCATTTCTTTGCCACAGGTACGTTCCAATTTACCATAGCTGATGTGGGAGGGATGTCTCAGACAATGATAAGCCGGGTGTTGACTGATGTTTTGGCTGCCATGTTGCTACACCTAGATGAATTCATTAGATTTCCGACTCCTGAAGAGTTGACAGATGTCAAGGGGGAATTCTATGCCCTGGGCCGCATGCCACATGTAATTGGTGCAATTGATGGTACACATGTTACTCTGGTGCCACCACAGGCGCAGGAGCAAGCGTATCGCAACAGGAAACACTACCACTCGATAAATGCCCTGGTGGTGTGTCTTGCCAACATGATTATCTCACATGTTTGTGCACGTTTTCCAGGATCGTGCCACGATGCTTTCATCATGAGGCGTAGCAGGGTACCACAGATGATGCTGCAGCTGCACAACCACCGGGCATGTCTAGTTGGTGAGTATACACTGTCAGCTCTGTATGTCAGTATGTCACAACTTCATGATCTGCATCATATTAATCACTTTTGTACTTGATGTCTATTTGCAGGAGACGCTGGATATCCTAACATGCCGTGGTTAATGACTCCACTACGCAACCCCAGGACAGCTGCAGACCAGCGGTACAACAATGCCCATGGCAAGACCAGGCGGGTGATTGAGCGAACCTTTGGACTCCTGAAGAGCCGGTTCAGGTGCCTGGACAAGACAGGCGGAGCCCTCCAATACAGCCCACGCAAGGTGTGTGACATCTTCACCGTGTGCTGCATGCTACACAACATGGCAGTGGAGAAGGCCGTGCCACTCTACCTTGATCCTGATGAGCTGGAACATCCGCCCGTTGAGGATGAAGGCCTTGCCCAGGATGCCAGTGACGAGGAGGATGAAGATGATATCCGGAGTCACCTCATCCGCAACTTTTTTGCATAATGGTGAGTCATCGCAGCTTTTCAGCAACAGATGGACTCTAGAGTAGCATGGGTAGCATGCTGTGTATGCAACAGACTGTATGCAACGTCACTTGGATGTGTGTTGTGCAGTGTCACACATGTGCAGTTCTAATGCAACACACATACGTGCTATGTGTGCACTTGGAATGTACAGGTGTTCTACAACATCTGGCTATTCAACAGGACATTGTGATAATGACATTATACAGAACTTGACCCCTTGTGTGCCACTCTCATCCACAGCTCGCCCTGCCTGTTGTCTGTTGGGGTCATCGTGGTCATCCTGCTATTGCTCATTATGATTGCAACGTCAGCCAAATCAACGGAGCATGCATGGACATGTGTAGAAGTCAATTTGGGTAAGGACGCATATGAGGCTGTTTAGCGTTGGTATGTTTAGAAACGTGTGGTACATGTTCATGTGCATGTAGTGAGACCATGCATACATGCAACTACTTTATGTTACTTATTACATGTATGCCCACTCCCATGACAGGATATTCACCCCATCTGACTGTCATCTGTTGTAGTTAGAGACTCTGGTGAATGCATCAATGTGTGTAGACATTGGCACTGCAACATTGCAAATACCTTTGGTTTACATTGTGTCAGAGGTCACAACCACGGACTCTGTGGGGGATTGCAGCCTCACTGTGTGCATTAGATTGTGACTGGATCCTCACCTCCAGCTTGTGGCCCAGTCCAGTTTGATTACCATGAAACTATGTGGTGTGGGTGTGGCCCAGTGTATGTTCCACATGTTAAGACAACTGTCCTGTGAATCAGTTAACATGGATGCATTGCCCCTTGTCGCTGTATATCATGTAACTGTCATGTCGTTACCTCAGTGCAGGTTGAGAATACTGCTACGCCAGCCTTCACAGTGAGTAGCATTGCTGTTTAGATTCACATGATGCCAAGTATGTTTTGCATGTAAAATGAAAATGTTGGGATGATGCATATGTGATTTATTGTGTTGCACCAGTGGAGTGCAGTCATTCACATGAATCTCTGGTCCCGTGCTGCAGTCCTGTGTAATGGTAAGGTCTCATTATGTGGCTCGGATCAACATCACTAGCACTTTATAGTTCTTCTACTGGCATGTGATGTATTGCATAGTAGTGCTAACTTGACAGATCAAAAGACTGGCTACAGAGTGCCTCCATTGCATGTTGGTCATTAGCTTCCTCTACATATGTGATAGTTACAGCTGTTGTGGCTGAAGTAAAGTTTGCCTACATGGCCCTTATGGGTAACCAAAATCAGACAGACATTACAGTTAGGGTAAGTAGCATTTCCATATGTTTCCATTTGTATGTCAGGTCCACCTCATCTGAGCCAGTGAAAGAGTTTTTCACAACATAGATCTAATTGCATGGTAGCTCAGTTGTGAGCGGTACACATGACTCTGATGGATGACAGACTGTCCTTGGTTTTATATGTCCGTGTCATAGCATCAGATCTCATGTGATGGCATGATTAATCATCTAAACTTGTCTCCAGTTAGTACACTTCACAGGTGTGAGTGGTACAGTGTATCAAATGAGGTATTTGAAATGTCAGTGACATGAGAATGTAATCCTAATGGTTATATGCCTGTGTTTCAGGTCTCCCTCCCAGCAGTTCCCATCCTCTCCTTCCCTCGCCTGATCACCCTTTTGTGTCTGTCGTTTGTACTCAGACCAAGGGGCTATTTGGAGGTGGAACCCTTTGAGCATCACACCACTCTGAAGAAGAAAGGTATGGCCAGTCCTTGACAGGCTAGTAGGTAATAGTACTGCTGCATTACAGGTGACATCAATAATATTGTAATTTGGACTTCTTGCCAATGCACATGTATGTTTCATGATGCTCCATGGGCTCACAATGTAAATAATGATGTTGTGCATGACGTCTGACTTCTACGGAATATTGTGCCGCCTTGATGTCAACGCACATGTCCTTCTAATGTGCATCTATACTATTTGTCATTAACTTAGCTTATGCTTGTTTTGTGTTTACCTGTAAAGTGAGCACACGCATGGGGTTGGGGAAGGCTAGTATACTATATTGTGTGTGAGGTAGATGGCTTTGTAGCTGCTGTTTAGCTTTGGAAACACTAGCTGTAGTCTACACCTGATGATGCTGTGTGTCCTGTGCCCCACTTGTCCATAATGTCCCTGATCCAGTGACCTTGGTGATTACTGTGCCATTTATTTTTCAGTGACCCTGAGTGAGGCAGACACTCCAGCCTTCACATACACATGTCACTTTGTGGCTTGCCAATGGCGTTGTGGTATGTGCTTGTTTTGCATGTTGTCACACCCCTCCTGCCGTCATGTCTTCAGTCATTGCTGCTGCTGCATACACAGCCACCATGCAGCGCACACCATTCAGGAACACTGACACCTACAGGATGACCCTCCTTACATCCATTTATGGAGCATGCTCCTGCCACCCTACACACAGACAAAACCAGACAATCAGCATCCTGGTATCACGATGCTTCCGACTCAGCCATTTCTGCTGCTATGCCTGTGTGTGCGACACATACTGGCACGACTATGCAGATTCACATGACATTGGGTCTGCGTACCACCAGGTCATGTGCCGTGTCCAGCACAGCCCCCCCTTCCACGGCCCAATATTGTACAGGGTTACCTTGTTAACACCACTATAGCACTAAAGTGCTTGCTTACAGTCATGTGGCTGTACACAACCTGCTCACACCACTGCAACATGGCAGTCACAGTCAGTCAAGTTGCCACATGGAACACACACCATGAGCATGTCTCTTGGGTGTGGTGTGATTTCCCTGTTCTGGTGTAGGTATTTGTCAGACGTGTGTAGTTGTTCTGTATGCGTAGCTACCATTACAGTAGTATAGTACTTGTAGCTACATAGGGGTAGGTCACCTATTCCGGTGTGCTTGTGTGGAGTGCTACAGCCCATTGCCCACAGTCTGTCCTGCCAGCCTTGTCCTGTGCGCCACACATCACATCCACAGTACTGCATCATGCTGATGATAGCTCACATACCTGAGGACACAGTTGTAGGTACTCCCTACGTGGACCACTACTTTTGTGCCACTGATATGTACACCTCAAAGACACTCTCCTGGGTCAGCCTGTGATAGAATTTTTGGGATCCATACCCCCCTCCAGCATTTACTGTCCCACGCAGGTGTGTATTTCCATCCAGGTATGTAGTTGATAGGATTTTCTGACCAATGTGTGTCCTCACTCAAAATCTGATCGAAGTGTGAGGCTGACTGCTGTTTGTTGTATACCCTTGCATTTAATACATTTGCACACACATATCAGTTTATGCTGTTTAAAAGATAACTCACCTAAAGCGTATGAGGTGTAGAATATTTATTGGGTGATATTGTGCAGGAAACGTGAATAGATGCTGTACAGGAAGGGGTGGAATCCAAAGTTCACTGCTGGAGATGAGATGCCTTACAGTTTGAGTCACCAGAGTCCAGGCCACAGTGATTGGCAACATTGGGCAGACTGTGACCAGCAAGTCCATGTGGGAGAGTCTCATAGGGGATGCTGTTGCACCCAGGGGCAATATGCCAGGTCCAGTGTCCTGGGAGATGTCCATGGCCCACTGCCCCTCAACGTCTTCGCCGTGGACGACCCACCTTCCTTGGGGGACCCTCATGTGAAGGCATGGACGGTGCATGGGACGCTACGTCAGAGGGTACCTCCTCCTCCTCCTCCTCCTCCCTCCCTGTGGCTGGTGTTGCACTTTGCCGTGATGTTGCTGGCCTTGTGACACAGGGAGGGGGCCGCATGTTGGCAGCCATCTGACGTAGCATATGGCAAATGTCCCGATGCACCATCAAGAGCTGAGCCTGGTGTGCCTCCACCCGTCCATAATGCTGGTCTTGCCTGGCTATTTGCTCTGCCTGCTGTTGTCTGACCTGGTTGAGGGCCTCCGCAAGCTGGCTTACCTCCCTGGTGTCCCGCCGGTATGCCTCCAGGATGTTAGCGAGTTCAGGCATACCGGGTGCTGCAGCTGACTGTCCAGATTCTCGCCTCCGCCTTCCGCCACTCCCACCACCCTGACCCACATGAGCACGGCCTGCGCTAGTGGGCACATCCGCTCGACGGGCCCCCCGATTGCTGGCAGGGTGGAGGTCGTCACCATCCTCAGGGGCGCCCGACAAAGGGTGTCCCTCATTTTCAGACTGGCTCTCTTGTGGATCATGGGCAGGGCTCTGACCTGTCTGCTGGGATGTGGTGGGAATGGGTCCGGTGGTTGGCTGAGATGTAGCTGGTTCAGTTGCTGCAGGGGTTTGGGATCCAGAGGAGCCAGGTTGGTTGGGGTCATCCACAGTGCGTTGAGGGACAGCGATGTTGGTGGGGTCTGGGTCCTGCTGAGCCTGGGACTGGGATCCTTCTCCCCCCTCGTTGGGGGGGACCGCCGCACGTTCCCCTGTGTGTGGGAGAGACAGACACTGTTAAGGCACTATCAAGTGACATCTTCTTAACTTATCCATTATCAGCATCACTGTTCCACAAGCTTGACATTGTTGACATTGTTAAGTTTTGTATGTAGTGGTACAAAATGTACATGTACTCTGGGCTATTTACATTCTTCATTTGTCTTGACAATGACTGACACAGCCATTGCTGTGTCTTGTGTTGCCGGCACCACACGTGTTAATCATTGCTCATTTTCACGCAACATCCAGGATACGGTGTAAATCCTTATGTCTGCGTCATGCATGCACAGAGTTCATCTGCAGCGTGTTGATGTAAGAGACAGAGCATCATTAATTTGCATGTCCTCTACTACTTTGGATGTCTTTTGCTGTCCCATGCTGGGCAAACAATGCCAACACACCTGGACCTGTAGACACACAGTTATAGATCATGGCTTTTGAACTTGGCACTTCTCAAACACGCATCACCTTGTCGATACCCATGTCCATGTCAGTACTTACGTGCATACACAAAGTTCATGAGATGGGACACGTGCATTGTTTGAGAGGCACAATGGCCTAGAGCATCTGCTATGTGCATGTATGAGTTGTATGCATATTCATATGAGTGAGTGTTTTGTTGTGGTACATGACAATTGGGACAGTGTTGCACTCCATTGCCTGTCCCCTTGGGCTGACTTTCTGTATGGGGGTGTATGATAAGGCATGCTATTACTTAGCTTGGGAATTGGAAGCGTCAATCGTTCATGATTTGGCTGTCCCCTGATGTATCATGCTGGCATGATCGTGTTTTTGTGTTGGTGCCCAGGATGTGTGACCTTGTCCTGGTGTTTGTGTTAGCAGTGATCACAGGAGGGACTTGTGCTGCCTACACCTGTGCCCATTGTGTACTACAGAGCATTCCGAGAAGTGTGTCCTAACACAGTACAGTGTGGACTGCAAATGGTGGGTGTGTTGCAGGCACATAGCAGATGACTGGTGGTACTTGTGAGACATCCCTTTACATTCAGATCTATGGTGTTTGTTAGGCCTGTGCAGTGCTTAGGAGCAACTGTGTGTGTGCCCAGGGAGCTGCGGTGAGGTGACAGAGGGAGGAACACTGAGGGATGGCAACAGAGGGAGAGGGCGACAGAGGGAGAGGGCGACAGAGGGAGAGGGCGACCGAGGGAGAGGGCCACAGAGGGAGAGGGTGGCAGAGGGAGAGGGCCACAGAGGGAGAGGGCCACAGAGGGAGAGGGCGACCGAGGGAGAGGGCCACAGAGGGAGAGGGCCACAGAGGGAGAGGGCCACAGAGGGAGAGGGCGACAGGGATGGAGACAGGTTGTTTGTGCTTGTTTGCTTGCTACACTGCCTTACTGTGTCACAAAATATTGCATCTCGGGAAGGTGTGTCCACAACATGAAATTTATTAGGAGCTGTGGTCTACTATATTGTGTGATATTTCCCTATCCCTGTACATTGGGCATGGTGCCTGGGTGAGGCCCTGGGACATATGGGATGAGTGCAGCCTCCTACCCTCCACCTTCCACCCTTTGTGGGTTCCACTTGCAAAAAACCACTTTTAGATGTGTCCTGCTAGGACTCATGGCCACCCACTCCATGCTGCTGGGCACTGTTGTAAGTCCACCCATGTGACATGTATTTTTTGTACACTCACCAGACTCAACGGCTCCTTGTATTCCATGTACTCCCACCGGTGGCAGCAGGGCCATGACTCTCTCCTCCCAGGGATGGTATACAGGAGGTCTGCGGGGACCGCCGCCTCCTGTGTGGTGTGCAGAGGCGTAGTCCTGGTCCATTTTCTTCTTGACCATCCTCCGCAGCTCATACCACCTGGACTGGCATTCCACCCTGGTGCGCCGGATGGGTGCAACAGCATTGACCCGGTCTACAATCCTCTCCCACAGGCGTGTTTTTTCTGCCAGGCTGGTCTGTCTGACCAATGCGCCAAACAGCTGTGGCTCGACTCTGATGACTTCATCTGTGAGTATCTCATTCTCCGGGTTAGTGAGCTTTGGATTCTTGGCTGTGGTCATGGTGTGGGGTGTATGTGATTGAGGGTGTGATGGTGTGTATGGATGAGGGTGTGTGGTTGTAATTGTGAAGGGGGTGGTGTGGGTGAAGATGTGATGGTGTATGTGTGAAGGTATGTGGCTGCAATTGTTGGTGTGCTCTCAGTTTCCTCGCAAGAATGGGTATGTTGCTAAGGATGATGGGTTGTATGTGTGGACCCTTTTATTTGCCAAAATGTGGGTGTGGCTTATTTTGAATTGGGGGGGGGTGTTATATGGGGTGGGTGTTGGTGTTGACCTCTGTTTGGCTGTGACCAGGACAGTGATTCTCAATGGAGTGTACACAGGAGACATGTTCAGTGTTGTTGTGGGACCTGTTTGGTAAGTCCTTGTGCTGCTTTGGGTGTTGGAGTTATTAGTGCGTGTCGTACTTGTGCGTGCGGTTGACTGGTACGGCCGTTGGCGGGTGGGGGTGTTCACGTAGGGGGGTGTACGTGTCGTACTTGTGCATGCGGTTGACTTGTACGGGCCGTTAGCGGGTGGGGGGCTTCGCGTAGGGGGGTGTACGTGTCGTACTTGTGCATGCGGTTGACTTGTACGGGCCGTTGGCGGGTGGGGGGCTTCGCGTAGGGGGGTGTACGTGTCGTACTTGTGCGTGCGGTTGACTTGTACGGGCCGTTAGCGGGTGGGGGGCTTCGCGTAGGGGGGTGTACGTGTCGTACTTGTGCGTGCGGTTGACTTGTACGGGCCGTTGGCGGGTGGGGGGCTTCGCGTAGGGGGGTATACGTGTCGTACTTGTGCGTGCGGTTGACTTGTACGGGCCGTTGGCGGGTGGGGCTGTTCGCGTGGGCTGGTTGGGGGGTGTGCGTGTCGTACTTGTGCGTGCGGTTGACTTGTACGGGCCGTTGGCGGGTGGGGCTGTTCGCGTGGGCTGGTTGGGGGGTGTGCGTGTCGTACTTGTGCGTGCGGTTGACTGGTACGGCCGTTGGCGGGTGGGGGGCTTCGCGTAGGGGGGTGTACGTGTCGTACTTGTGCGTGCGGTTGACTTGTACGGGCCGTTGGCGGGTGGGGGGCTTCGCGTAGGGGGGTGTACGTGTCGTACTTGTGCGTGCGGTTGACTTGTACTGGCCGTTGGCGGGTGGGGCTGTTCGCGTGGGCTGGTTGGGGGGGTGTGCGTGTCGTAATTGTGCGTGCGGTTGACTTGTACGGGCCGTTGGCGGGTGGGGCTGTTCGCGTGGGCAGGTTGGGGGGTATGCGTGTCGTACTTGTGCGTGCGGTTGACTGGTACGGCCGTTGGCGGGTGGGGGTGTTCGCGTAGGGGGGTGTACGTGTCGTACTTGTGCGTGCGGTTGACTTGTACGGGCCGTTAGCGGGTGGGGGGCTTCGCGTAGGGGGGTGTACGTGTCGTACTTGTGCGTGCGATTGACTTGTACGGGCCGTTAGCGGTTGTGGCTGTTCGCGTGGGCTGGTTGGGGGGTGTGCGTGTCGTACTTGTGCGTGCGGTTGACTTGTACGAGCCGTTAGCGGGTGGGGGGCTTCGCGTAGGGGGGTGTACGTGTCGTACTTGTGCGTGCGGTTGACTTGTACGGGCCGTTGGCGGGTGGGGCTGTTCGCGTGGGCTGGTTAGGGGGTGTGCGTGTCGTACTTGTGCATGCGGTTGACTTGTACGGGCCGTTGGCGGGTGGGGCTGTTCGCGTGGGCTGGTTGGGGGGTGTGCGTGTTGTACTTGTGCGTGCGGTTGACTGGTACAGCCGCTGGCGGGTGGGGGGCTTTGCGTAGGGGGGTGTGCATGTCGTACTTGTGCTTGTGCGAGGGGTACACGTGTGGTATGGTTTGACGCTGCTTGATGCGACCCGATATTTGCCGTACGAATCATTGTTTATGTCCAAATACTTTGTCCCGTCCGAATCGCTGTCAGGCTTCTCGTACCGGATCATACTTGTGTGTTAGTACGGGTAGTTTACGAATCGTACGGTAGGATTCCCGATGCATGTTCGTACGGATCATCGACTGTGATTCGGACGGTTAGATGATATTCGTACGGAAATAGACGGGAACGGATCGGAATTCGCAGGTCAGACGTAAAGTTCCCATTCGTACGGATTCGGATACGAATGCGATTCGTACGGCGGATTATTTTACGGGATCGGAATGGGGCCCATTGTGTGCAAAACCAGCTGGCAAAAGTCCACGTGCCAGTATCTGGGTGAATTTCAGCAGAAATCTTATGCAATTTAGAGATTGCATCAAACACTGAAGGAGAGTGATCCCAAATGTAGACGCAGCAACTACTACCGATGATGCAACATGCACCACCTCGATCAGCCAAAACTACATCTAAAACCATACGATTTTCGAGTGCTACAATCCTCGCAACTTGCAGCTCTTCTGTAATGTTCCCAAGTGCCATAGCTGTCTGATTGGTAACAGCTTCTACAACACAAGTCAATCGTCTTATTTTTCTGCTGTTTAATGCAGCACCCACAAAGAAAAACAAGCCCAAATTGAAATCAACGTATTGTTGCAAGGTGGTGTCAGTCTGGTCCACCTCATCAGTGCTTGTTGTCCTCTTATATCTGTTCTTAGAAATATCGTTGTACAGTTTGACATCCTTGTGATACGATCCAGGCACCAGAAACACAGGGGGCAACAGAAAGGACACATAGCATACTCCAGACCATCCAACAGGTAGTTGGTAATATCCCTTGTTACCACAGAAAAAGTAGGCATTATGTGAGGATATGAAACTGCTGTTATTGGCACCTTCAATGGTCAGAACTAAGCATGGGCGGAATTAGCCAATTTGCGATACGCGAATTCACGCAAATCCGTAAACGCAATTTGCAAAAATCCGCCAAATTCCGCAAGCTTGCGAATTTCTTTTTTTTGCGAGTTCTCGAGATTTGTTTACCAGTTCGCGAACAAGAGCTTGCACATACGGTCGCAACAGTCGCGAACATGTTGTTTCCACTTAAGCAGCCTGCTCACGATGCCTTTTTCCTGTTTCGGGTCGCAATGACGTGTTCACGTTCGCAATTTTCTGTTTCGGGTCGCAATGACGTGTTCGCGATCGCGGCGTCGCTCGGCCAGCTACCAAAATCTCGCAGCGCACGCAAACAGGGAGGAAAACTTGTGGATTTTGGGGCAATTTCGCGCAGTTCGAATTTTCCGCCCATACTTAGTCAGAACCACAGTACACTCACTTCTTCCTACTGGAATTCTCCCACTATTGCTTATACACAAGTCTGCTTTAGCTCTGGTAACAGAAATCACAAATGGTCCATTGTTCTTAATAGTTCTCATACTTGGGAAAACATATGGCCAGGAAAATAATTCTGGTCGATACTCCTCCCACTCCCATTTAGTCCCTTCAGCTCGAGGATAACCATCTTCATCTGAATAACACACTTTATTGAGATGCTAATTAATCCGCCCTACTCTCATCCTTGAGATGTTAGCCTTTTCAGAAGCAAACAAAAGTGCAAACCAGGCTTGGCAAGAACCCTTGTGAGAGAAAGGAAGAGGAATGAGAGGTGTTCCTCCTTTCTTCTGGTGAGCAGGTATCATCCCACACACCCAACAGTCGGTAGAATTTGTGGCATTGTGAGTGTGATGTAATATTTGAATAAACGTGTTGTTCAGGTAGGATTGTCAATGCTTTTGCTCATGGTATGGAAGCGTAAAGTAATGATGTTCAGCTGGTACTGGGGTAGTGGCGATCAGAAGCTGCCGAGCAGGAGCCACTTTCACAACAAACCAGGTTGTCACTGCAACAGCTACCATAGCAACAACAAATCCTACAGCACAAATGGTCTTTTTATTACAGATCTTAGCAATAGTCGATCTCCCTGCAGACATGATCACTCCGTTGTTGAATCAATCGTTGGAGCGCTAAAGTCCTGGGCAGCCGTTGGTTTTTTCATCGAGGGTCAAGACAGGTGTCACTATGTAGGACTGACCCCCCCCTTGCCATATCAGCTCCGTTTCACAAACCCAGGACGGTAGCTCAACCAGTTTTTTTCAACAATGCAGACGCTTTCCTTGGTCTCAGTTGATACCGGGATACTCCAGGGATCATGTGGTCCGGGAAGACTTCCTCAGATTCGTCAGGTGATATGGCGTGGCCTTTCTCCGCATCCAATATTTCTGGATGGTCAGTCAGCACAGCAGGTTCCACCAAGGTAGGTGACACTCTTTTACAATGAGTGCTGTGAACCCAGTTCTTCCTGTTCGTCACTCGAACCGTTGTCCTCGTGGCTAGGTGCACCTGTCCGGTCCTCACCACCTGGGCTCCAAGCTGTTTGACCTCCCGAAGACCTTGATCATTACGTGGTCACCGGGTCGGAGTTCATGGGCCTCACCTGTGGACCTGTCAGGAAGAGCTTCTCGAACCTGTTGATGAATAGAAATCAAACTGTCAGTCAACTGTGCTAAATAGTCACTCATCAGAACAGATGGTACATCATGTATGGGGCGTGGTTTAGGGACTCCCCAAATGTTCATAGGTCTCCCAAATACCACCTCATACGGTGTAAGCCCAGGTAGGGAATGTGGCACTGCTCTAATGGACAACAATGCCAAGGGCAGCACATCAGGCCATTTCAAAGATGTGGAAGCCAGTATTTTCGCTAGTTTCAACATCAAAGTAGCATTTTACCTTTCTACTAGCCCTGCTGATTGTGGGTGGAAGACTGCATGGAACTTCTGTTTGATCCCTAATCATTTCAGGACATACTCAACAACTTGCCCAATAAAATGAGGTCCGTTGTCACTCCACAAAAGTTTGCAAACACCAAATCTGAAGATGAATGCTTTCAAAAGCACCTTTGCTGTGGTGAGAGCCGTATTATCCTTTCTAGGGTGTGCCTCTATCCATTTACTGAAGGCACATACCACCACTAGAACATACTTCAAGTTAATGCAACAATCAAGTTGGATGTAATCCATTTGCAAAGCTTCAAAAGGTGCGGTTGGTGTAGCAAACCCTCCTCTAGGAGTCCGTGTCCCTTTTTCAGGATTGTATTGCAAACAGATCAAACAAGACTGTACTATTCTCTTAGTTGTGCCGGCAATTTCTGGATGCTCCCAAACTTGCGTGAGCAATTTCGTTATTGCTGAGGCTGCAACATGTGCCGGCCTATGTGCCATCTGAACCATAGGCTGCAAATAGGCTATAGGCAGTTTCCACTTATCCATCTCTTTATTGGACCAACAGCCCTCATCATCCAACATTCCTTCTTTAGAACATTGCTCAAGTTCCTCCACAGAAGCAGATCTATGTATGTCTAGCACTTCTTGTCTAGTATCATGCCAACATTCAGCTTGTGACTTCACTACGTACATTGATGTAGTGCTTCGTTGCATCGGCGTCTCACGGCTATGCGATCTGCGAAGGTGTTACCTTGTCCTGTCTCATCAGTCACTTTCTTGTGTGCGCTACACTTAACAATAGCTATTTTCTTCGGCTATGTCAGTGCAGTCAAAAGATTATGCACTAGTTCTCCATGCATTATCTGCATCCCATGGGACGTAAGAAAGCCTCTTTCCTTCCAAAGTAGGCCAAAATCATAGGCCACTCCAAAAGCATAGCGGCTATCTGTATAGATGTTCACACACAAGTCAGTACTAAGTTCACAAGCTCGTGTCAAAGCTATTAACTCAGCTGCTTGAGCTGACTTCTGTGGTATACAAGCTGTCTCCACTTCGGTCTGAAGTGTCATGATTGCATATGCAGCTGAGGTCGTGCCATCTGGTAACTTCAAACAAGACCCATCAACCCACAGTTCCCCATCTACATCTGAAAGGCGCGTATCTTGAATATCGACGCGACTCTTTGTCTGTACCTCAGTAAGGAATATACAATCATGAAACTCCTGTGACTGAGGCTGAGTGGCTGGATATGGCAACAAAGAGCTGGGTTCAATGTCACACATCTCTTTAGGGTAATGTGAGGGGCCAACTGTCAATTCGTATCCTGTCAAGCGAGCACTAGTCAAGTGTTGCATCTTAGTCTGGTTCAAAAGGGCATCAACTGCATGGGGTACTAGCACCAACAATTTGTGTGACAAAACTATCCCTTCACTATGACGTATGGACACAGCTGTTGCTGCAACTGAACGGAAGCACCCAGGCAATGCACGAGCAACGGGATCAAGAACAGCTGAAAAATTTTCACAAGGACCCTGCTTGCCACCGTGTGTCTGTACTAAAACTGACAATGCACACCCATCTTTCTCGTGTACATAGAGTGTAAAGGCCTTCATGTAATCTGGAGTGCCTAACATTGGTGCAGAGCAAAGAGCTTGACCCAACTGACGAAGAGCATTCTGGCATTCAGTCGTCCATGGAAGGGGTATTGGAGTGTCTTTGGTCAGAAGCGTCAACAAGGGTTTAACAATGTGTGAACAACCTAATATCCGTTGCCTACAAAAAGAAGTGAAACCAATGAATGCACGGACATCTTTCTGAGTACAAGTTACTGGTGTGTATAAAATTGCTTCAATACGATCTGGTTTAAGTGCACGCCCCTCCTTAGACAGAATGTGAACTAAGTAGGTAACCTTTGGTCTACAATATAATAATTTCTTCTGTGACACTTTGTGGTGGTGTGAAGCAAGAAAGGAAAGTAAAGACAAAGTATATTTTTCACACTCCTCAGGGGTATCGGCTGCCAACAAGATGTCATAGACATATTGTATGAGAGCCACTCCTTCAGGTAAAGTGAAAGAGTCAAGTTGTCTTTTCAATGCTTGGCTTTAAATACTAGGACTCTCAGTACACCATTGAGGAATTTTACAAAATCTGTACGTTCAATTATTCAAAGTGAAACCGAACAAATATCGGCTATCAGGATGAATAGGAATCGAAAAGAAGGCATTCTTTAGGTCAATTACAGTGAATGTAGTTGCAGTCGGAGGAACTAAAGTAAGAAGTGTCGTTATGTCAGAAACCACGGGGTATTGTGGTACTACAATCTTGTTAACCTCTCGTAAATCAATGATGAATCTGTAAATCCTAGTATCAGTTTCTTTTTTCAAAATGGGAAGAATAGGACTGTTCCAAATATTGTAAGGAACTTCTTCCACAACCCCCACTTCAATTAAATCATGAACAATGCATACAAGTGCTTCTTCGCCTTCTTGAGAAATTTTGTATTGAGGCAAGCGTGGCAATGAAGCGCCCTCCTTGACACTAATATGTACTGGTGGAATAACCATTTGCCCTACATCGGTGTCTGAAGTAGCCCACAAAGTACTAGGGAGCAAATCTAATGCAACGTCCTCTTTAACAAGACAAGATCTCTCAATCACAGGGTAGTTGTCATTCAAAATAACATGTACACCTTCTGAAGAACATCATATCGTAGCCCTGAAATATTTGAGCATATCAAGACCCACAATATTTTCAGGTGTGTTCGGAGAAAGTAAAAATGGACATGGAGCTGTAAATTTGTCAACATGAAATGCAAGTGGTTGTGACAGTGGGCTAAGGGAAGGTGTTCCATTGAAACCTATTGATGTGATGGTTAAGCCAGACAGGGGAGCCCTTGGAACAAATTGTTTAGATAAGGCGCTACGAGTAGCTCCTATATCAACCAGAAACTGATCAGTAGAACCCAAAACATGTGCTGTAACA
This sequence comes from Lissotriton helveticus, assembly GCF_964261635.1. NCBI lineage: Eukaryota > Metazoa > Chordata > Amphibia > Caudata > Salamandridae > Lissotriton > Lissotriton helveticus. The sequence goes on from NC_136063.1 coordinate 92,580,869, forward strand.
TAGGGACCCTTCTGATCTACCGGAACTTCAACTGATTCCTCGCCCCATCCTAGGCAGTCCGATGCATAAGCTAAACTTTCAAATCAGATGGCAAATAATCAGACATTTGATATTGGTTCCATCTGTCAAAAGTATTAAACCCATCTTGTCCACGCATAGTAGTATCAAACCTAGCACGATCATCCGTGCTTCCTCAAGGCCCTGAATATCCTGAACGATTTCTCATTTGTCCCCGTCCACGTGGATACTGCTGAGCAAGCAATACCGGACAATTGACAGCCCAATGTCCAAATTTCTTACAGAACGCACACTGGTCAGAAGACAAAGTCAGACGAGCATAAGGAGGGAAAGACGGACCATAAGACCCACGTCCACCTCTATTACTACCTACAGAAGGTGGACCATAAGCCTGGGATATCATGACCTTTGTTTTTAACTCCCTAGTCTTCTTATCCTCATCAGCCTTCGCTTCTAATTCCTGGCGTTCATAATACTGAGCCATAGTCAAAAGGGAAACCGGAAAAGAGGTAGTCCATGAACTCTTACTGGCCTTTAGGCGACTGCTATTTTTGTCAACAGGTTGGCAACATATTTATCAACAAACAGATGCCTGCCCGTGTCATCTGTCAATGACTGTCCACTAAAATTATGGAATGCCTCCTCAAAACGTGTAAAGACATCAGAAACCAATTCATCTGTCTTTTGCTTACAAGATATTAATACAGTCCAGTCTATCTTTTTAGGGGGACTAATCATCTTTAACTTAACCAATATAGCTGAGGGAAGGTCTAAAATTAACTGACATGGTTTCTGTGTGGGTTCCTTTTCTAAGTCCATTTATTCTAATTCTTTCCATAATGCCCCAAAAGTCGCACGATAATCAATTTTACGAACAGTTATCCACATATCAGGGGATAATATTAATCCGAAAAACATATCAATATCAGGCAGAGTCATAGTACAAGAGCTAATGGCTCCCTCAATTTCCTCATAAAAAGTGGCTGGATTTTTCTGCGGATCAGGCAATGCAGTTTTAAGAGCCATAACATTCACTCTATTCCAAGGAGTGTAAACCCAATTATAAATAAAATAAGCCTTTGCATCAGTGGAATTCTTCTCATCATCTGTTCCCGTACCTCTAGAAGGAACATACAAAGGTGTGCCTTCCCGCATAGGTCTCACCTGAACTACTACATTCTTATCTGTTTCAGAGGTAGAAGCCTGTGTCCCGCCGGTCTGGGATGTTTGTGCAGCTGCGTCTGCTGCCTTTTTCTCTTCTCGCAAATGGACTGCTTCAGCACGCAGTTTAACCAAACGTCTGATTGAGTCAGCCACCTGAGAGGGGACAAAAAGACTATCACGCATTTGCTTATTGTCTTCTGCTATATCATCGGGCTCCAACTCATCAGAGTGTTTCCTAAACCGATCAATGACTTCTGTGGCAAATACCTCAGTAAAGTATATTGGCTCCCTTTCCTGCCAGTTTTTCATGTTATCTATAAGTTCAGAAGCAGGAGCAGTACCACGGACAGCTTTCCGAGCAGAGGATCTAAGCTCAGACGAACACTCAGTGGTCAACATAGAACGAGTTTCCCGTGCTTTCTCCTGTTCAGTAGAAGAGTCCTCATCCGAATCATGAGGAGCAGAAGGAAAAGTATGAGGAGGCGGAGAACGGTCTAACAACAGGGAATCATCTTGTGGTTTATTAAGGATAGGATAGAGGGGTCGCTGAACTGCGTATTGGCCAGTTACCTGCATATGGCACTCCCTATCTTCTCTCTCTTTTATTTATTTCATTTCTTTGTTTTTCATTTGTAATGCTTTCGCATGAATACTTTTTTGTTGTTCTTTTTTCGATCAAGGCTTGCTCTCGCTTCATTCATTCACGCACTTCTTTCTCCCACATTCGTACACAGTCAAACATATCTTGCCTAATCTTTCGCTTAAACATACATTGTTCCACATACTGAATCTTTCCTAAATCAAATGACCCATGCATAGGCCAACCCAACTTAGGATCCTTGTTAGTATATTTATTCCATAACGTGCTGTACATTATAGAAGAAATACCATATTTAATATACATATCACTATTAGGCATCCCCTCCGGGAGGGCTGGTTGTGTCTCATCGAGTCTCAAACTGCTACCACCAAAAAAGCAACATATTCTACGAAGTGTGCTAGAAACAGGCATGACAAATACAGTGCAATATATGCAGAATTATATGCAAAGTAGCTCTTAAATCACGTTGTGCCGTTTTAATCTTATTCAAAGTAGAGAATAGTCTCCTCATTACCTGCCTATATAAATTGCAATTTATATATAACCAAATCCCAAAATCCCAAATCATTGGCCAATGCAAATACCAAACCAAACAGCAAGCGTCGCATCAAACGACCTTACCAATCCCAAATGTCCAGATTCCAACTGCCAAGTTCTTGAATCGACCAAATGGTCACTGCATGGCGAATCAGCAGAAGAGATCTCAGTCGAGGACCGGCACCACTTTGAGGGTCAGATCAGAAAGAGAGGAAAAATGCTGTGGTTGCCAAGACACGGGTCTCCTTGGGCAGCGATCGTCCGCAGCAAGATTCCAATCCTTTGTTTCGACCACTCCTTCGGGCATCCGATTTGCCGATGAGCCCCACTGGTTGGGCGCAAATTTGTCGTGGTGAGCCTCAGCTAGGCCTACCAGTGCTAGGGGTTCGCCCTTCTCTGCGCAAGTCCTCAGACTAATAGAATAGAAGATGTCATGGAAACTGAAATATAAAACAAAGTGTTTATTAACCTCATGAGTGGAACTACAATCACACAACACCCTTCGGTAGTGTATGAAGTAGCACACTGAACAGAAGGAACATGGTCCTTTTATAACCAAACAAGGGCTCAGAAGAAGGCAATACAAGTACAGAAGAGAAGGTTTACCTACATAAAAGGTCATACAGAATTGCACAGTTAACAGTAGGGAGGAGCTAGCAGTTTGCTGACTCCGGTAAGAATAACCTGACAGTTACAGACTAGAACAGGTGTATGAACAGTTACAGTTTCTTCTGCGCATGTGCTGAGTAGCAGAGCCTAAATATAGTCTGTCTATAAGCAGAGTACAAGAGTAAACAACAGCAAGGAAGGACAGAGCACATGGTGAGCACATGGCAGACAAGATGGCTGCCGAAAACAAGATGGCTTCAGCTAAATGCTAACATTGATCGCTGCCAAATTACAACACCCATTCTTCTTCTGAGCGCCAAAACCAAGGAGCTCAGACCAATCAGAATGCTGCTTTGCAGTATTGTGATTGGCTTAGGGGAGCCTGGGAGCCCGGGGGTGCTGGGCACGCCTAATATCTCCGGGTTCCCCTGCCTTGTCAGACAGAGACACGAGACACTCTGTTAGGCGTAGAAAATCAGATTTACTAGCTGCAGCCAAGCACAGTTGTCCAAGAAGTTACGGAAGGTAGATTCTTAGGAGACTGACACTTAACTCCGTGGCTCACAATCTCTTATAGTACACATGTTTACAATGCCCACTCCCAAAACATACAAAACTAACGAATAGGAATAGTTCAAAAACAAGCTATCGAGTATCCAAAACACACCCTCCTTTCAAACCCCGTGGGCTCTCCTCCCCTGAAGTTAATCAACACTAGTGCCCGTAAATCAATTTGCAGGTGGTAGAACATGTTCGTATGCTTCAATGGATAGTTTATGTAACGAGAGAATACGCGAAGAGAATAGCGAAGGCCAGTCAAATAAGATAAAATAAGAAAGAATGGTGGGACCGAAAAAGTGGAGTAAGATAAGGATTAATCAGTCTAGACATGGATTTAACAAACTCGGCCAGACCCTGACATCAGTTTCGTAAATAAGGACAAGGGGTTACTTTTTAACAGAAGAGACACGTAGCAGCTGAAAAGCAAAAACACTGTGTTCGCCGTGCTGCCTGAGTGAGGCAACACGAAATGGCGGCTGGACACAAAATGGCGGCTAGATACGAAGCGGAGTCGAAAACCACGGAACCTCAGTGCTTCCTGGTGTGTGACCGGCGGAGACATGAAGAAGAGGATGGAGGAGAGGTGGCGATAGGCCGTAGCAAGGTAAGTGTGTTTTTTATCTGCTTTTTTCATCCTGGTCTCAACTGTGTGAAGCTTCAGCCTGCTCGACTGGAGGATGCAGTCTTTCGTGATTCTCTTATAGAGCCTTTTTTTAAACTTTAATATTAATGCAGGCTAAACTTCCTCCCCATTGACTGAGTGGGACATTAAAGTAGCGAGTATCAAAAACGAGCACGGCAGCAGCACGAAGGAAACTTGAAGTGTGGTGATGCTATAGTAGGTGGCGTGTAGTTGTGACAACGGAACTACACGCCACCTACTATAGCATCACCACACTTTCCTTCGTGCTGCTGCCGTGCTCTTTGTTTAACAGTATACGAGTCCAGCACTGATATATGATGTTTTCTCCCAACAGGACCACTACTTAATAGCCCTTATCATGGAGGCGCAGCAAGCCTGACTGTACAAGTTTACCGATATTTTGACGCTACCCTACATTGCGGTATGTACATCTCATGTTGTCTTTACCTTAATAGTGACATCGGACCCTAATGCCAAAACACCTTAGCTTACTCCCATATCCATCTCCCTCCTCTCAGACTTAGAAGTGATTTGGGGGCCTTGTCATATACAAACATATACACTATTCACCATCTAAGTGCCAAACAGGATGTTGGTCTGCATTTGTTGGGGCGGTATTCTCGGACACCTTCACCTAGGACATTACTAGATGTGCAATTTGTACTGCAAATTATAATGAATCGTATATATCTATGTATCATATATATTTCCACATGACCACCCACTGTATCGCCTTTTCTTTCCCCTTCCTACAACTTATCCCGCCCTGCTCACCCCTCATCCCATTCCTGCGCCCGCCTGAAAAACTCCGGGACACGTGCCACACAGGCACCACCAGTCCCATCACCCCACCCTTACTATTTCTCCGTTTCCATACTCACATCTGTGTCACTTTAGTCCTGTGTCGTATATACACACATGTATGTTCGTGTCCATACACTCCTGCATTTTTATATTGAAATTCACAGCACAAAGAAGTTCATTGTTATGAACGAACTGCGTTGGCTGGAAACTTCCTTTAACCTTGGATTTGCTTTGCAATAAAAGACTGTCAAAAACAAACTACCTAGTACTACTAGACTTTCTGTACAAGAAATTTTTCACACACAAGGGTGGTGCACTACTCCAAGCATTTCTCTGCTTTGCAGTTAACACCAAACAACGGCAGGTGCTGGGGTTTCTTGTGCACACCCTACCCTAATGACCTCTGAGAATCTTCACGTAAAGGGAACAGAGCAGGAAAGTGCGGTCATTGTGTCCACCGTTGTCCACACTTGCGCCACTCCTATTCTGTGGACTGATTTCCAGACGAAGGAGAAATTGATCAATTCCTTTCTGGGGTTGAGCTAACCCGACTGACTCAACTTCATGTAAGTGAATTGAATCAGCCCATCTCAGAACATGAGATACTCGGTCCTCTGCATAGTTTTACAAATGGAAAAATTCATGGTACGGACAGACTTCAAAATAAGTTTTATAAAAATGTATGCCGCCCTGTTGGTTCATTGTTTGGCGGATTTATTAGAGGTCCCTGCCTCCCTCAACAAAGAAAGGTATTATATCCGCAGTTCTCAAACCTGGCCAGGACCCTTTAATTCGCACAATATATCAACCAACCTTGGTCTTAAGTACTTATTGTAAACAACTAAATTCAATTCTGCCCAACTTCGGGGGCATGGTCTGGCTGGGCAAGGTGGCAGTTGCCATGCCTTAATGCTTTCATGCCGGCGCCGAAAGCCTAATAAAAACCTGTGCCGGGATTGGCCAGCAGTGATAAGAGAGGGTGGCTGGCGGGAGAGCACTCCCAGCCACTTCCAAAGGCCAAACTGGCAGGCCAGCCGGGCCAGAGGCTTGGACGCTGAGCGGGGAGCCTGGGAGAGACAGTGGTACTATGGGCGGGCACAGAGGTGAGCCTCTCGCCCTCTCAACCTGCATTTGCCTGAGGTGCGTCCATTAGGTGGTGCGAGATGCCCAGCAAGTTTGCCCTCCTCTCCTTCCACAGGAGTGCAGCACTGCGGCTTAGGGGAGACTGCCTGGGCCTGGTGGCCACCAAAGCCGTACAACAGTTGATGGACAGAATGCAGAACAATGTCATACATTAACCCCAGTACAGAGATCTGGGCCTAAATCCATCGTTTATTTGCACTCCACACCACCCCAGTTCAGACATGGCCATATTCAAATCAGTCTTGACCCTGTGCCTCATGGGAACAGTCCAGCCAGAACTGCCAAGCCATATCTTTACTGGACCGGAATCAAGCATCCTAGGACCGGTTTCTGGCTATCAGCCGTCTTTAGCCAAGATAGCTTCAACCCAGGGGTGTAGAGTGCATGGGACTCACGCCTGAGCATACCCATCCCACTCGGGGTGACAAATGCAACACAACAGATGATGGACAGAATGCCGAACAATGTCATACATTCACCCCAGTACAGAGATCTGGGCCTAAATCCATCGTTTTTTGGCACTCCACACCACCCCAGTTCAGACATGGCCATATGCAAATCAGCCTTGACCCTGTGCCTCATGGGAACAGTCCAGTCCGAACTGCCAAGCCATGTCTTTACTGGACCGGAATCAAGCATCCTAGGACCGGTTTCTGGCTATCAGCCATCTTCAGCCAGGATAGCTTGACTCCAGAGGTGTGGAGAGCATGGGACTCACGTCTGAGCATACCCATCCCACTCGGGGTGACAAATGCAAAACAAGTTAACAACAGTTGATGAACAGAATGCAGAACAATGTCATACATTCACCCCAGTACAGAGATCTGGGCCTAAATCTATCGTTTTTTTGCACTCCACACCACCCCAGTTCAGACTTGGCCATATGCAAATCAGCCTTGACCCTGTGCCTCATGGGAACAGTCCAGCCCTAACTGCAAGCCATGCTGGCAATTGTGTGCTGGAAGACTGTGTGCAAGGACCACCGGCAGGTGGGCATACAGTTTCCCGTCCGGCCCCTTCATTAGATAGAGCCAAACACTGCCACCCACTAAGCGGAGCAGTGCCTCTTGGCACCCGGCGCAATGGAGAGGATGTGCCGGCCAGGATGGGAAGGAGCCGCTGGCAGGGCAGTGCCAGGCGAGATTCTCCAGCGGAGGCAGAGAGGTGTAGGGAGAATGCCATACCGAGACCAGGACAGGGGGCTGAAGAGTGGCATAGACCCTATGAATCCTGTCTGTGAATGGACCGCTGTTGCAGATACTCTTGGGAGCCTGTTGCTTGGGGTATACGAAATCTAACTGGGATGAGCCGTAACCTCTGGCCAAGAAAGGTGCATGTGGAAATAGAGAATAGTCCCATGGTCTCCCTCCCTGTCCTCAATTCTCTGGAAATAAAAAGCAGTGGGGAAGAGACAACAAACAGAGGACTGATCCCAGGATGTCTGAGGGAAGATGGGAGAGACAATACTACAGCTGACCCCTCCAGCAGAGAACTGGAGAGGTTCGGAGTGGAGAGTCGTGGAGCTGGGATCATCCAGGTGGACTGGGCCAAAGACTGGTGAGTGACAGAGAGTGAGAGCAATATTCTGGCTGCTCATGCTGCCCGTGCTGGGGACTGAGGGCAGGGGACTTGTGGGCCAAATATATCTGCTGGCCCAGAGTTGTGGTTCAGCAAACCTTGCCAAGATGGCCAAAGACGAGTCCGCTCCTGAAGAGGGAAAACTGGGTAAACGACCAACGAGCTAAACATGGCACAAAATGGAGCCTCCGGTAACGTTTCCCATCTGGACATGGATGCTATCCTTTGGGAGATAGACTCCTGCCGCCAAACCCTGGAGACCAAGATCGGAGAGCTGGGAGCAGACGTGGTACTGCTACGGCAAGACCAATGCAATACCATGGGCTGGGAAGGGGAGGCAGAAAAACTAATGGCAGTTCGAATGAGCACTGGCAAAGAACTGAGTCAGATGATCCAGAGATGAGAGACCTCTCTTGAAAACTGGCAGCCTGAGTGCAAGATGCAGAGAGCCCCTCTCAGTCCAAAAACCTCTAGTTCCTGGATTCGCAATGGGAGTGGGGGGTTCCCGCTCAGAACAGTTTCTGTAGGGCTGACTGTGAACCTTCCTACAGGCAGATAACTGCCGCTGTGCTTACTCAATGAACAAGCACACCGATCCTTGGTTTTGTGGCCCCCCCTGGGGACCACCCCCTAGATCGATGGTCATATGATTCTTGAATTATAGAGACAGAGACTTGATACTTCGTATTGCAAGGGGCCTGGGGTAAGTAAAACATGAATCCAGGCAGATCCTAATTTTTCCAGACTACACAAGACTGGTGCAGTGACAGGTAAAACAGTAACTACATGCCAAGTACAGGAAGTATATGCAACTTTGCAAGGTTATGAGGGATTTTCCAGGGTAAGACACTGTTTTTTGATCACCCAGATGAGGCGTAGTAATGGGTGGAGGAAGGGCCCGAGAAAAACCTGGGGCCAAGACCCACCTGTTAGAGGATGCTCCACCTGGAGATCAAGGAAGAGCAAGAGCTGAAATATTGCAGTCCTGCATGAGCCGCCGGAGGACCTCAAGACTGGGTGGCCTGTGGGGATCCAGCCTTCCAAAAAGCCACTTTGGAAGTGGTGTCATCTGATACAGATTTGGTGAGAAGACCCCTCCCCAGCAGAGTTGAGATGATGCACCTGGAACTGCCACAGACATGAATGATTAGACGGCAACATCCAAGACATTGCTCTATTATTGGATATTCATAGTTTGACTAGTCAATACCATGAGGGAGGAATGTGGTGCACAGCAGACCTTTCCTATGTAGGAAAAAAGGGTAGCGCAGAGCCCTTGTGAGTGAAAAGTAGGGAGGGGTTAGCTCAGGATGTTAGTAGTTGGACACGGCAAACATCACAGATGACTTGGAATGGACTGACAAAGGAAGTTACGGTACTCCCCAGCATTACAGACACAGTAGATGAACACAATGCAAAACACACCTCTTCGGACACATCACATGTTTTAACCAATGATGGCCCTTTCGTCGAATGTCAACGGGCTAGGATGCAAAATTAAAAGAGGAGTGATAATGCCATATATTCGCAGACGATCTCTGACCTGGTGTTATTGGATGAAACTCACCTGCTTGGTAATCACAGTAAATGTCTCCAGAAGGGTCACTACACACACTGGCCCACACAGGTTTTACAAAGGGGTCCTGTGGAGTTGCAATATTGGTAAAGACGAATTCCCTTTTCTAGGTAGAGTGACAGTGGTTCAATCCAGAGGGTTGGTATGTGACAGTAAAAGGGAGGTGGAATAGAAGAGATATCATCATTATAAATGTCTATGCACCCCCAAGGCTGTTGGCAAGAGTCCTTGACAAGGTAGCCACCATACGGATAGAACTTGATATGACCTCCACATTGTGTGTGAAGAGTCTAGCACTGTAATGAGTTGGGAACTCAACAGATGTTCACCCCATGCTTTGAAGGCGAGAGTCCCCTCAGGTCTGGCACATTTCTAGCACATGATGGGCCTCGCTGATGTTTGAAGGCTACTTCGGATCCCTCTCCCACATGGATTATTTATTTATTTATTTGTGTATTTATTTATATCACTTATAAAGCGCGCTGTTACCAACTGGTGTCCTGGCGCTGAAGTGGTAACTCCCTGAGATTCAAGCCTCCCAAACTAGAGAGTAAAAAGCCATGTTTTCAGATTTTTTCTGAATGCCAACAGGTTCATGTTTTGTTTGAGGGCCAGAGGAAGGGCATTCCAGGCCTTTGCTGCTCCCCCGACGAAGCTTCTGCCCCCCCAGCGCACCTTCCTGATGCGGGCTGGTTTGATCATCCCCATACTGGCCGACCTGAGTTGTCTACCAGGTCTGTACCATTGGAAGAGCTCCTGGAGAAACACCGGGCCCTGACCGTGCAGCGCCTTAAAGACAATGCACATGGATTTAAACAGAATCCGCTTCCGCACCGGGAGCCAGTACAGCTTCTCCAGTTTCCTGGTGACCGATGAGAACTTGGGCAAACCCCCTATAAGGCGGGCAGCCGCATTTTGTAGGACCTGAAGTTTATAAAGCAGACCCTTTTGGGCCTCGAGAAGAAGGCTGTTACAGTAATCGAGGCGAGAAAGCACGAGTGCAGTCACCACCGTTTTTCTGCTCCCGACCGGTAAAAAGGGAAGGTCCAGTGTATGGAGGAGGTAATCGCCTTAACTTGAGGTTTAATGGAGAGTTGGTTATCTATAATAACCCCTAAATTCTTCACCTTCAGAGCAGGAGATGGCGGGGATCCCATATCCGCCGGCCACCACTTAGAGCTCCAAAGGTTTGTGTTAGACCCAAAGATTAGCACCTCGGTCTTGGAAGAGTTCAGTTTTAGGCAACTCTTTGCCATCCACAAACTAACTGCTGACATGCAGTCCTGAAACCTAGCCGCCACACCTAGCTCTTTCCTAGGGAGTACTGAGACCACGATCTGGGTATCGTCTGCATATGATGTTAAGTCGAACCCAAAAGATCGGATCACCGGGCAAAGATAGGATACATAGATGTTGAATAAAGTGGGGCTTAGGGAGGATCCCTGGAGGACCCCCCTGTGAGTTCGAAAGGTCTTGACTCGAAATCTCCCATCGCCACCACTTGAACCCGATCTTTTAGGAAGGCTTTCAAGACCGTATCGAAGGCCGCAGACAGATCCAAAAGGACCAGCACCGCCTGGCCCCCTACATCCAGTGCCTTCCTGACCTCCTCTGTGGACTTAATCAAAGCGGTCTCAGTGCTGTGTCCTTCCCTGAACCCATGCTGGGCTAGGTCCAGACCCTTCGAAGTGTGCAAAAATGCCCTTCTTGAGAAGTTTTGCGGGCAGCGGCAATCTGGCGATGGGCCTATAACTATTTGGATCAGTAATATCCAAAGAGGGTTTCTTAAGCAGTGGGGAAATGGAAGCCCGCTTCCAAACTGTGGGAAAGTCACCCTTTTCAAACATCAGGTTGAAAAGGTTGGCTAGAGTGTCAGCTATTGTGAAGGCTGCCAACTTTGCCACTGACGTAGGGCAGGGATCGTGGGGAGATCCCGACTTAGTTGCCATCAGCAGTTTTAAAATGTCTTCGGAGCGCACTGGCTCAAACGCCGAGAATTTAGCCACCAATAAATTGGCCAGGGGAGCCCTATGAGACCCCTCCGAAAGGCTCTGAGCCACTGTCATATAGTTACTGCTTACCTATATACCGTGTTAAGTTAGCATGAGCTTATTAAATGTTTAAACGCCATTTTACCTTTTGCTGCTTCTGCACACGACACATAATTGTTGTTTTAGCTTTCAACCTAGAAGAGCGTTGTGATTTACATGAGAATGATATGTTATTGCTCTGATATCAGCTGTGCTTGGTAAATTATGTCTGCACAGTGAGTGCTGAAGCCTTCAAGGATAACTCGACACAGTGTTGTTGTGAGGTCTGATCTTCGCACCTTCCTAGACATAACATAAATGCAGCTGCTGCCAAAATCTGGCTTTACGCGCGTTTTATATTGCTTTGCTTAGAGCACACGACACACACTTGATGGTGCTTCGCATGCAGAGAGCTGGTGGAAGATGATGTGATCCTCTGCCACTGAGATCTTGAGGTATTGGGCCGCCCTGCTAAAACCCAAAGAGACCTTCTTAGATATAATATAATATTCTAGTTAGGGAGGGTGAGAATTAGGTGTTGTTAACCCTTATTCATTTCAACATTTTAGCATGTTGTCACCTTTTGCCTTTTATGGACTAGTACCTATGCTGATAACTTTGCTTCTTATAATATGTTTGCTTGTATTATCTAAGATACTGCGTTTGAGAACACTGCATTAGTAAATAAATATTTCAAATGTGCACGCGTCCTCATTTACTCCACGTTCTGGTTTGAAATGATTGTATAACGAAAGAGTGTTCATGTGTTCCACGTGACCTGAGGTATTCTAAGTTCATGTTCTGGTTTGTCTAAACATTGGGAGTTTGTAATTAAATTGTGATTCTGAATCTTTTAAAGCGCATGGTTACACTTAGCAGTGTGTCCCCACGCTGAATAAACCGCTGAAGAAACCGTCCTGGCCTGTTCCTGTGAGACACCCAACTCCTGGACACCCCCCTGGTGAAGCCAGGCATCCTTAGCGATTAGGGCCGGTGTAGAGACTAAGCAAGCTATTGCTCAGAGTTGCAGCGTGGGACCCCATGATTAGAGTAGGCACCGTGCTGAGAATTATCGTGTCCGCGGACATTTGAGCTCAGGACCCTGCCGCGACGGGAATTGAACCCTGGTCCCGGGCCAGACCTCTGCATCAGGGTCTGCCGCTCTAATCAGCGAGCCACACTCCTCCATTGGTAATGACCAATGAGACACTGTAGCTAGCTAGGTACGGGGATTTTGGGTACTGAGGTGAGTTTTGGCACACCCTAATTCACTGAGGTTCCAGGTCTCTATGCACAGTTCTGTAGGAGAACAGGATCCCTGCTACACCACCTGCGGTTCGAGTGTGGTAAAGATTGCTTGTACCTTGCTCAGAAAGAAATTGGCCAAGGACTCACAGAGTTCAATACTAGGTGGCACAATCACCGGTTTGGAAGTAGTCAGACTGGCCACTGTGTCGAAGAGTTCCCTTGCTGAATTCTTGGCCTTCTCGATGCGATCCGTGAAATAAGCACTCTTGGCCTTCCTAATACTGTCTTTGTAAGCCCTTTGGCTGATTTTCAGTCTCTATTTATCCAGATCATTGTATTTAGCTCTCCAGATCCGCTCTAACTTCTTACAAGCTGCTTTGGCTTCTCTAAGCTCGTCTGAAAACCACTGGACGGATGGAACCGACCTAGTAGGCCGGCATATCTTAGGTGGAGCTAACGTATGACAGGCCCGATCGATCCAGTCCGTATACTCGGTGGTAGCTCTATTCACATCTGCTGGCAAAATTGTCCTAGAGGCCAACAGTAATTCCTCAAAGGCCATACGGTCAAGGTTTTTCCATGCCCTACACATCCTAGTTGTTTTCCCATCGTGCCATGCCTTCTGCACCGAGGGCAGAAGGCATGGCATTAATCAGAGTCAAAGCCCAAACTACCATAGCCGTAAAAAAGAAAGACAGGAAATCTCGGGTAGAACAGTTGGTCCAAAGCCTCCTCAAGTTAGAAGAGACCTGGGCACACGGGGTACCCAACAACATATATAAAGCTGAGGGCTACTAGGGAACAATACCACAACCTGTGCACAATGAAGCCCCTAAACTCTACCCTGGGGTACAGCAATAAGTATATCACATGTGGGACAAGGCATTCCCTCTCCTGTCATCACTGGGTAAAAGAGAGGAGGAGGCGCGCTGTGTGGCTGAGGGGAAGATGGAAGTGATCGAAGTGGCTGATGCAGATGGAGATGCAGTGCAGGCAGTTGTATAATGCTACTGAACTCTATAAATAGCATGGAGTGACCACACAGAGCAGTAGATTGAGAGTTCTTGGGGGAAATTCTGCTTGCAGTCTTGGATATCTTACAACGAGACACACTGGGAGAAGACTTGTTGATATAAGAGGTAGGGGAAGCATTGACAAGCATGCAATAAGGGAAAAGCCCTGAGACCAACAGCATACCTGTAGAGTTGTACAAACTACTGGCCCTAATTCTTAAGCACACTTAAGCCACTGATCTTTTTCCCCATGCTGGCAGGGACAGGGTAGAGCTCCCACCACATCTGAATCATGCCATCATTGTAGTAATCCCCAAGGCAGGCAAATCTAGGGTCCTGTACACCTCGTACAGGCATATCTCACTATTAAACATTAAAAGCCAACTCCAATCCAATGTCCTGGTGAATAGAGTAGCAAAGATCTTAACCTCCATTATTCAAACAGGCCAATCGACATTCATGCGAGGGAGGATTACACACATCAACCGAAGATTCATCCATGTGTGATTGGATAGTCTTCAGGGGAGAGGGGCCCCAGGGCAATAAGACCATTGAATGCAGAAAATTCTTTCAACTTCTATAATTGGAGATACTTTCACATGGCCCTGAGGCGGTTTGGCAATGTGCCTACATTTTGTGTGTGAGTGGCTTTTACTTTTAAGATGCATACAGCAACACCTAAGATCAATTCAGTCATTTCTGACAGGTTTGTCTTGAGGGTTGTCTTTGTTACTTTCTAACCACGCAGAAGTGACGTGGAGGAGAAAAGGCCACCCTTAATGGAAGAGGACGTCTCACACACATAATAGTGTCATGCTTCATCATTGGCATCCTCTCCCGAGCCCATGCTGACCCGAGCGACCATGAGAGTATGGGACAGTGTGACCGAGCCCCCAGGTTGCCGGCAGAGACCCACTCCCTTATGAAAAGAAACATGACTAAAAAGAAGTTGGCAAGTTGGCCAGCTTTACCCACTGGGATCACATTGGGATAGTATAAGGAAATGCCTTTTATTGCATGATCACCCCAATTGGTCTGATGCGGCTGGTTTTCCCACTCTGAAAGTGCACTGAGGCCTGCTAACCTGACCTCAGTGCGTGTTGTAACCCCTTAGAAAATGTAAGTTGAATTGGCCAAGAGTACACAGGGCATGTAAGTTTAAGTGTCCACCCAACGCTGCAGTACCAATTGTGCCTTCCTGTGTCTGACAAAGTACAAAATGGCCCCCAGCCTTCCTCTTCAGCCTGAAGTGGATCTTTAAACTGCTTTTTAAACCAATGGCAAATCCTCCCCTTCCTTTAAGAATATGTATAAGTCTCTCCTAAGGAAGGACTATAGAGCCCTAAGGCGAGGAGCTATATATTAATAAATGTGATGTATACTTTAAAATGTCCTAACAGTAAAACATCTAAATTGTCGTTTTTGGAGGTGAAGGGGGGACACCAACAAGATGCTTGAGTAAGAGCCACTTCACAGAAATCAAGCTCACAAATTCACCCATGAGTTGTCTGGTTGTTCCCCTCGTGCTGTCAAATGCCTGGCATGAGGGAGGTTCCTAGCTACCCTTATGACCAACTAAGGCTGTGCTCTGTCATAGGGGACACCCGAGAATTCAGAGCACTGGTGGCTGCAGAGTTGTGAATGTTTACATAATGGCGGCCCTGAAGAGCAGCAGGGATGGGGTTTGAAATCAGTTCTGCAGGAGGCGGGTGCCCATCAAGTATATGCACACATTCGCTACAAATCTAAAGTCGCCTGCATTATTAGAAGGTTCATAGAGGTAGCGGCTGCAGGGCCTGCAGAGTATGCGAGCAACGTGGGACAGACTGAAGAGCTGCGCTGACACAAACCAGTATTGACCAGCCTTGCCTGAGTTGGGTGGCGGAAGTGCCAAGAGCCGCAGCATGCATGGCTTGCTATTTGAGACACTGTGGGGGTTGGGGCCTTGGTACCTGTGGAAGGCATTGGCAGTGGTAGAAGGTGCCACTTCCATTTACAAGGAGGGTAGTGGTGTGACAAAGTGCTGACTACTTGACATCAGTGAAGCACCAATCTGCAGTATAGAGGTGGGCCACAGGGTGAAAGCAACTGCATTAGGCAGGCGGCGGGTGATGAGCATGCCTTCGTTCTGCCCTCAAGCGCAAGAGCCTGCCACCTGGAGTGTCTGTGCAGGGGGCCTATAAATGAGACGTATCCTCCTGGTTCAAGGCGCAAAGGCACAATCCGTGCATGTGAATCTGGTCCTCCCCCTCGAAGAGGGCACAGGCTGGAAGCTGTTATGGCTGCAAAAGGGGGCCAAAAGGACACTACTCTAAAAGATATGCTTTCTAAATCAGCCACTAAGAAAGCCGACCAGACCCGAGAACCTCTGTCTACTCTGGGGCTCTCCCTCAGTATACCACCAGAGGGTTGCAGAGAGGATGACATCCTGGTTTCGTGTGCATTCATAGAAATCCTCTTCTACTTCCACATGCTGCAAGATGACATAATGACCCTGCAGGCACAGCAGGGAAGCCAGAAGATTACATAACCTACCTCTTCCTACACATAGTACCGGACCTCGCCAAGAAATAAATTAGTTGGCTGCACACACAGAGCAGGCCCCCCTCCATAATCCTAGGAAGTTCCAGTATCTATTGCCTTGTATACATCTTTACTGTCAGAAAGACATGATAATGTCAGGGATAACAGACCATGACCAGTTGTTTGTGAAAGGACAAAAGTTAGGCTCTAGCAGGATCTATCCATCATCATTTTGCAACATTACAGAGCACTGCAACTCAGAAAGAAAAAGGTTCAAGTATAAATGGGACACTTGTTTTTCCCTTATCTGTGGAACAATGAGATGCATGTGGTGCTTTGAGGAAGCTTGCTCGATCCTGGGGTTGCAACACACGTGGGAGGATCTCCCTCCATTGCAGCAGGGGTGGTTTCCGTCCCCATCTGCCAGCGCAGATGGGCAGGCAAGACACCTGACACGGAAGAGAAATGGCAAACCATCAGCAGCTGAAAGTCGCAGAGAGAGTTCAGCCTAGCTACATTAGCAGAAGCCTCCACGTTCCGCTTGTTCCTTTCAGAGTTCATCAAAAAACCCTGATAGAGAAGGATGGTCAGAACACAGACAAGAAGAAGGGACAAAGTCCAGAGACACACATCGTGCTTCGGACTGTAATATCAAAAAAGAAGATGAACCAAAATTAAAACCTCAATTTAAAAAGAAGAAGGTAGCAGGTCTTAAAGTTAGACATGCCATGGACACTGGGGACTCAACTTCTGAATGGAGAATGGGCTCTGGTGTTGCTAGACAGCGCAGCAGGAGTAACAGTAGATCACCTTATCCTGATGGAATTTCTGGTGACAGTGGCGTTGAATTAACATATCACGATGGGTGCAAGGGTAAGTGTCCCACACCCGTTATTTGAAATAACACTCTAAATGGAGTGGGCCTAAACCAGAAAAATTAAAGGTCTCTTTTGGGAGAACCTGACTTATGACTATGACTTACTTTTGGCTGAAAAAGATTGGCCGCCTTAGATTGTTATGGATTGCCCAAAGGGAGAAACCTGAATTTTACCAGCTTTTTCTGACCTCGTTCCAATATACTTAAAACATTCATATGCGCAGGAGTGGGCAGTAGCACTTGGTCCAACATTATATCGAAACCATGTAGGGTAGAATACTGAGTCACCTCACCATATGATCCCAGTAAAAACAACTCCAACTCCACAGAGACAGTACCTTATTAAACAAGAAGCAAAAAAGCAAGTCAGGGAGATCTTAGATCATGTTGAATACCAAGGTGTAATAGAGAATTGCACCTCTTCAATGAACAATCCTTTGTTTACCATAATGCAGCCTGAGAATTCATACCGTCTTTTAGACTACAGACATCTGAACACATGCACAAAAAGATTTGCAGTACAGAATGCACACAGTGCAGCATTAATGAATAACATTGTGCGGAAAAATGCAAAACAAAACTAGACATCTCAAATGGATGTTTCTGCTAAAATATAGCAGATATTTGACAGCATTCTCAGCCTTAGCCTCTCAGAAACAATTCTGTTGACTTACCCAAGGATATAAGTATAGCCCTGGGTTGTTCTCAACTAGGGTAGCAGAGTTCATTCAAAGTCTTGATGAAGAGGTATTGTCCTTTGTAGATGATATTTGTCTGACGGATGATGTTTAATTGGATGATTTGATCAGGGTCAGCAACATAATTTTGTGGTTTGCCTCTGAAGGCTAAAAATTCATCTTCAAAAAATCGAAAATAGCCTACCTCAATGTCCTATTTTGGGATACAAGCTTTCAAGTGAAGGGAAGAGCCTAGCAGCTAATTTTTCAGAAAAGTGTGCGGTGCTGGATTCCTAAATGTTGGCAGAACATACATTTTTGACTACACAGAAAAAGTAAAACCTTTCTACGATTTAATGAGACCTAATTTTTCAATTAGACATTGACCAGAGGAACACACAGATATCCTTTGTTCCTTACAAGCTGACATGATCGCTTCCAAATGCTAACACGCGTGTAAATACCATAATCTGGTGATCCGTGTAATTGCGGGTCAGTCAGTGTATACTTACCTAACCTTCAGTGAAGGCAAAACATTACCCATAGCATACAAATCACACTTGTACACAAACGCTGAAATGCGCTTTGCTTCTACAGAGAATATTCCAACAGTCTGTAGCAAAAGAAACAAAAATGGCTCAGGGGAAATTAATGATTATCGTAACTCCAGAACCGGACTTAGAGGCTGTTATAAAAGTTAGCTTTCTGAACACAAAAGCCCTGCATCCAAGATGGATACAGTGGGCAGATTCTCTCACTGTAACAGATGTAGACTTCAAATTTGATTCTACACTACAAGCATTTCTGTAGTACGAAGAAGAATATCCTCTTCCGAATGAAATAATGCCTCTGGATCAGTATTAATACATTATTTACACTGACATTTCTGCTCAGGCTGCCATAGGAAGTAAACAATAATACACAAATATCTTCACTACTGCGGTCAGAATGAGTTGAAAGACTCAAAAGGTTGCACAATAAAGCACAAAATCGGAACACGCTGAGTCATCAACCTAATCGCGCTTACGTTGAAGGGAATTCATTGGCTGATGAAGCCGCCAAGGTGACAGTTCAAACTGAAGCCATAGGTGCTATCACTCATTCTAGCATGAGAATAGATGAACAGATAATGGTAGCTGTCATTGCTTCACGAAAGAACAGCCTAGCCTTACTATAAGGCTTCCACCTGAAGTACTCCTACAAGTTAGATGCAAAAAATATTCCGTAGGCTTAAATTCCAGGAGAGTGAGGATAGAGTTTTACCAAGTATTGATCGCAGATTAGGTTTAATTCTAGCTGCCCACGAAGGTCTGGGTTCTGCATGCGCAAGGATTACCCCAACAGTTTCTCTATTGAAACAACGCTATTGGTGGCCAGGTTTAACAAAATAGACAAAAACATCTGTCCTTAAGTGTGACATATGTCATGAAATGAAGGGTTCCACTGTAGCACTCCCAGCACAAACACCATTACTAATATCAGACAGACCTCTTGCATGTGTCTATTTGGAAAACTGCAGCCCCTTACAATCCGACGGGGCTTATAAATACATCTTGGTGGCAGTGGATTCATGCTCTAGATTCCTGTGGGTTTGGCCTCATCGCTCAGCTGACACTCAAACTGTTATAAAAGATTTGAGACTCTTTATAGGGACATACACAGTGGGCACATTACATTCTGACCGTGGCTTACGTTTAGCTCTCGCGCTTACAAGGAAGCCATGGGAATTTTGGGTGTTGCATTGCAGTACTCCTCTCCGTACCATCCCGAGGGAAATTCGGTTGTGGAGAGGAAAAACCGGGACTTAAAGCAAACTTTAACAGCAAGAGTAGTAGTTGGGTCAATCACCTATATGGGGTCCAGAGGGCACTCATTAACATTTCCCTAGGAGGTGTCACCCCTTACGAAGTCCTATTTGGGACGAGAATGTGGGTACCTGATCTCGATTATAAACGCAAAGTGGTGGATGAAAAACCTTCCAACATCAATAAACATTTGGCTGTTTTACAGGATCCTAATGAATTCTGGGCACTACAAAGTAACGTACAAGTAAAAGGCATCGCCACCGGGGAAGCAAAATCGGTCGCAGCAAGACCAGCCTGGATCCCAAAAGTTGGGGATCTGGTCAAAGAAAAGATTGTGGACAAGAAAGAATTGGGGCAATCATTCAGAAAGCCTATACCTGTCCTGCCTGTTGAAGGTACAAGTACAGTACTTCATTTACCCCTTGCCGTGAAAGAAAGAACAGAGAATTGTCTCAAATGATATGATCACACCACACTATGTGGCTGATCCTGAATAGCAGGCCACGTGGGCTCCTGGGTAGCCGCCTCTCTCCTCTCGCTACCTTACAGGAAGTTCTGACAGAAAAATGAAAGGTCTCTTTTGGGAGAACCTGACTTATGATTATGACTTACTTTTGGCTGAAAAAGATTGGCCGCCTTATATTGTAATGGATTGCCCAAAGAGAGAAACCTAAATTTTACCAGCTTTTTCTGACCTCGTTCCAGTATACTTAAAACATTCATACACGCAGGAGTGGGCAGTAGCACTTGGTCCAGCATTATATCAAAACAATGTAGGGTAGGATACTGAGTCACCTCACCATGTAATCCCAGTAAAAACAACTCCAACTCCACAGAGACATCTGTACTGTTATCAACATAATAGACTTCAGTTTCTGCATAAAACAAGTGCACCACGTAATGTTTTGACATATCATCAATATGAATATTGCCCAATACCCCCAAAAGGTAGTTCACAAACGTTTGCACAAAAGTTTGCTTACTTTTCTGAGTTTAATACATCAGATCCACGCTCATAATATTATATGCTTGCACCTACATCTGCGAAGAAAAGTATCTTAACTAACACGAAACAGATATATTCTGCATCCTTTATTTCCCAACTGTCTGAACAGGGTTTCGACTTCTGGAAAGACACTATAGATACAGAATCAGTCAGGGGTATTAAGGAATGGCAGGTTCCGGAAACAAGACACTATTTAGAGCATGCCTCATAGCACAACAGATGATTTTCTTGAACAACACTGTGCAATAGACTTCCTGTATTGGGATAGCCAAGATTAATGACTTGAACTCCCCTCATATTCCCTCGCTTTAACACTTTGAGGGATGGCAAAACTATATGGAAAATGGTGAAGGCACACTTGATGACATCGTTCATAACGTTTCATGAAATTCAACTGACTCCATTTAGAAGGGATGGTTGATATGGCCTATGAACACAAATAGATGTCAGCCAGGATTCATGGGAACCACCGAAGGGTTTAGTATTCTTAGGCGTGACTAACGCTATGTACATTTATTATTATTTATTTTATTTATTTTTATTTTTGAAGCTTGTAAAGCGCACGGCTACTCCCAACGGGGGTGTCCCGGCGCTGCAAACGGCAGGCTAAAATGTAGGGTGGTGGCTACTAGGGGCTAATGAACAGCCAGGTTTACTCCGGAACTGTGATTCCGAAGAAATGAACCTAAGGTCTAATGGGAGGCTGTTCCAAAGTTTAGCGGTCAATACTCCAAACGCTCTGCCCCCCATTCTGGACCGGCGGAAGCGTGGGGTAACCAGGAGGCGGAGATTGTTAGACCTCAGTGATCTGATAGAATGGACCAATTTGAGCCTTTTTTCCAGGTAACCAGGGCCAAGTCCATTAAGGGCCCTAAAAGCAAAAGTCAATGCCTTAAATTGGATACGCTGGGTGACTGGTAACCAATGTAGCTTCCTCAGATAAGATGACACCGAGTGGCGATAAGGGATATTGCCAATCAGTCTGGCCGCTGCATTTTGTACAATCTGCAAGCGCTCTATTTGGTACAGAGGGGCGCCAACATATAAACTGTTAGAGTAGTCTAAGTGTGAGGTGATCAGGGCATGTATAATAGTTCTGCGAGAGTCTAACGGGAGGTAAGGAAAGATTTTCCTGATCATGCGCAGCTTGCCGAAGCAAGCAGCCGTTACCTTGGTAATCTGGGTTTTACAAGATAAAGAGTTATCAAATTGAAAACCCAAGTTTCGAACTGCTTGGACTGGGACCGGGGGGGGGGGTTAAGCTCTGTCGGAAACCATTGAATGGCTGGCAGTGGAGTTTTCTGATTAAAAAATAAGACCTCCGTCTTGTCAGTGTTAAGTTTAAGATGATTAAAGGTCATCCAAGAGGAAATGTTGCTGAGACAGTGACGAAAATTGGTAAAATTGGTGTCAGAGTGATCCCTAAAAGAGAATACAAGCTGAGTATCGTCAGCGTAAGAGATCACTCTGACCCCCCAAGAGCCCACCACTTTTGCCAGTGGTGCAATTATACGTTAAAAAACAGAGGGCTCAGTGCAGAGCCCTGCGGCACACCACAGAGCAAAGGTTTATCTTCTGATTCAAAAGGTCGAAGAAGGACCTTCTGGGTACGTCCTGTAAGAAAGGATCTGATCCAAGCCAATACAGTGCCTCCAATACCAATATGGCCCAGTCGATCTAACAATATATCATGTGACACCGTATCGAAGGCTGCGGATAGGTCGAGGAGGACCAACATGGCCTCCTCGCCCCTATCCACACACTCTCGAATAGACTCCGACACCTCTAGAAGTGCTGTCTCTGTGCTAAAACCCGGTCTAAAACCGGACTGCGAATCATGCAGAAGTTGATTCGCTTCGAGATGTTCCGCCAATTGTTTCTGAACTACCTTTTCTAAGATTTTAGCCGGTTTAGGAAGGAGAGAAATCCGACGGTAGTTACTAAACAGGGATGGGTCCGCATCCGCCTTCTTAATGATTGGAACCAGCATGGCCTGCTTCCACACGGCCGGAAATTGGCCAATGCGTAGCGAGGTATTCCAAATAGCAAGGAGTGGACTAATCACCAGAGGAGCAAGTTTGCCCAGCACCTTTGCTGGAGCGGGATCCAGAGGGGACCCCGATTTGCACTGGTCAAACAGAGTCCAGGCAGCCTCAATAGTGAGATCTTTGAAGGAAGTCAGGAACACTTTCTGCGGGTCATAGGAATCAGGCACGGGCGGAGCCCTGTCTAGAGTAAATAAAGATGTTATCTTGGTAATCTTTTCATGAAAGTAGTCAGAAAGGCCATTACATAAGGCCTGGCTAGGTGTACTCTGTGAAACCAAGGCTGGGGGATTAGCAAAATCCTTTATAATATTAAAGAGCGTTTTAGCTGAATTATCAGTCTTCTTAATTTGTTGAGCAAAAAAATCCCTCATAGTGGACCGTTTTAATTTATGAAAGTTTATTAGAGCGGTTTTGTAAATAGTTTTTGACTCAGTGTCATATGTCAGTCGCCATTTGCGTTCCAATTTTTTGCATCGGCTCTTTTCCTCACGTAAAGCGGAGGAAAACCAACGTGCCAACGGTCTTGATCTAGAGGAGGCGAGAGGTTGCAGTGGGGCAATAGCATCAATGGCAAATAGAAGGGAGGTATTAAATTTGGCCACATCTCTATTCAGATCCTTAGAGGTGTGCCCTAACTGATTGGAGAAAATAGGATCCAAGGCGGCACAGGTGACTTTATGCCATTTTCTCCCACGCTCCCTACCTATTACTGAGGGGCCCGATAATTGAGGTAAAATTAACTCGAAAGGAATAAAATAGTGATCTGACCATGTGAGAGGAAGCGGGGGGTGAGTCGTGATCCCGGGGTGATTGGTAAATATCAAGTCAAGGGTGTGGCCCGCTGTGTGAGTAGGGCCCTGGACTAATTGAGTCAGGTTCAACCCCTGCATGGTATCTTACAAATAAGTAGCTCGTGTGCATGAGGTGATCTCAACATGAAGGTTAAAATCTCCCAGCACTATAAAGTACATGTGTCTGAGGGAGAGGTCCGCTGTCATATGTAGCAGTGCAGCTAGCGAGGTGGATAGAGCACCGGGGGGGGTTATACACTAAAATGCCTGCAAGAATAACTGAAGCCGTGTCTGAGATGGTAAAGTACATGGCTTCAATGAGACCTATTTTCGTGATTTTCCTAATGGTCATATTATAATGTGCCCGTAAGATAACGGCTAAACCCCCACCTATTTTTGCGCCCTCTCGATTTATTCCCACTAGCCGATTGCCCGGGGGAGTCGCTAGGTGAATATCTGGTTTAGATGTTTCTTTTATCCAGGTCTCAGTAAGAAACAGGATATCCCAAGCATGGGTAGAAAGTTATATCCAAATATCACTGGTATGACGAGGGAGGGATCGACAGTTAATCAATCCAGCCTTCAGCGTTACAGGATAACTAGCCGGTCTGGCCTGACTCATTTATTGGTAGGTCCGTTTCGTACAGGGAGGTAAAGTGAAGGCGCAGTGTGAGCAGCTGAATGCATGTCCCTCTAAGCTGAATGGGCAGCAATAGGTAGCTGGGGAGCAAGCACCATGTCTCAGCTTTAAGAGCTGGGTTCTAGACCAGCGAATATGTGTAGTCTGGGAGCAACCGGCATGGTGGCTGGCGCTGGTCGCGGGCCAGGCACGGACGGGCGCAGACGGGCTTGCCTTTGGCGCACCTTCGGCACGCCATCGGCGCACCCACTGCGCTCGTCCGCTGCGCGTCATAAACTGCATGGAGTTAAATAGACTGGTACGCTATCCCTGGCTCCACCCTCGCGACCGGAAGTGTAGCGCGGTCACACTCTCTACCCTCCACAACAATCGGGCGAAGCCCGTGGTGGACCGGGGTAGGAGGGGAGGAGGAGAGCGTACAGGTAGGCGTGCAAATAAGCAAAGTACTAACAGTGCAATCATTTAAAAACACTTTTTGTTAAAAGTTTAAAATAATGGCGGAATAAACATAGGGCATTAGCAGCTAGCGCAACCAACCAAACATGTAGCACGCGTACATCGAGAACATCCAGGGGGGACATCATACAGTTTTGGGAAGTTATGCCTAGATTGGCTAAGAACCTCAGCACTGTCTTGGGTGAAACAAAAGTTGTCCCTACTCTCAGAAGACATGGATCATAGGGATTTTTTATTAGGTGCCCTAATGTAACATCAGAAACACTTCTTATATGCTGTTTATAATAACATTTGGAAATGCTCTCAACAAGAAGCTGAGGAGAGATTGCGTGAAATTGACATAATTTACTTAGAAAAGGCCTTGGCTGCAGTTGACAGTGGCATGACCACACTGAAATCCAGGATTTATTCTTGGACAACATTGTATCTTCTGCTATAGACATAATGGAACAGGATCTGTTCATCTTACAACACGGACAATCTCAGTTACGTTCTATGGTATAATTAGGCTGGACACTACAATCATTGCTCTCTGGTTTTGTTCCCTGGCGATATATCAACAATACATCTCTGTTCTCTGCATATAACTTGACTGAAATGCAGATAACAATGGCACAAAGTGATGCGAAATATAGAATGCTGCACATTGAAAAATTAGACCAATTACCTTTCACCGTGGCAGAGTCACTGTCCCCAGAATGGTTAATTCATGACCATTTAACCTTTCCAGTAACAACTTTCCAGTTTCAAAATTGCCTAGCACACATTACCAGGCAGGCATGTATGAAGCAATGCGTAAGGAATTTATCCATGAATCTTGGAAATTACTGTATAGATTTTGGAGTGTTTCCAGTTTTTATACACTCCTTATTCGGAAGCATTTTTTAAGGATCTCCGAGAATCCTCATTTAAATTTGTCTGCTGAGCAATGGATGTCCCAGTCACCAAGGAATTGGAAAAAACGCTCTTGTAGCGACGTTACCGTGATCGCATAATACTCCATCTTGGCATACATGGACTTTGGGAGCTAAGCAAGTCTTGGTTCCATCATTTCGACTAGTCTGGAGTGACTGTGTTCTGCCTGTTCTCCGCTGCTTGTTCTGCGGACAAGAATGCATGTTGGACCTCTGTCTAACACTTCCATCGGCTGTGCCACTGGACGTGGAGGCCTTGCTGGAGCCATTAACGGCCCACGTGCTGCAGTGTCACCAGCATATTCTAATGTTGATGTTGGCATTCTTGGAGCCACCATGGGATGCTTCAGCTCCTGCTGGATTGGATACCGGCTCTACTACAGGCACACAGGCTTTGGATGTTTCAAATGCTTCTCCAGCATCAGCTGTGGGAACAGAGGAAGATCATCTTTGCTCAATTGACCTATTCTGCAAGCTGTTACAGTGACCGCCGTCTGCGATGGCAAACAGCAGTGATGTTGCATCTCCCACACAGGACACATAAACATTTGGCTCTTCGTGTGCTGGGAAGAATTCAACCTTTTTTCAAAACAACCAAAATTAGAATTTTAAAGCAAATTTTTTCTCTTCTCTACTATGGCACCATGGCTTTCCAAGGCTTTCATTTACTCAAGCCATATATACGAACATATTTTAAAGGACTTTAGGAGGATTTGTTTTAAGCAATTTTCTTTTTTTACCTTTTGAGAAAAGTTTTCTATGAACATTTATTAGAATATGTCATGACTGATAGGACATTCCCTCTTTAGTATATATGGTACATTGTCTGGTTGGATGAGGTGTGGATGAGGAGTTATGATGAGGTGGATGAGGTGTTATGTTTCGTAATGTACCTCAATATAGGTCTGGGTAGTCACCAAACCTTTCACCTACACTGTCACCTGCCATTGCACTACATAACATTTCTTTGGCCTTTATTGACCTTTTACCTAGTTAGGTACTGCGTAAAATGTCATACGGTTTTCCTAGAACAACTAGCCTCATTTATTTTGCATGAGGATTCTCAGAATCACAGTAGGATTACCATCTTCTGCAAAATAATTATGTATAAGGGTCATCCTCGGCCGGCATGACACAGCAAGGTATGACCCCTGAGGGACACTTTAGGGTATATATACACCATATCTTTGTTGGGGCAGGCAGAAAAGAAAGACTTCCAAACTGACACACAGACGCGAGAGGCTGAGGTTTCTGCATGCAGATACTTCAGCTCACAGTGGTCAGTCATCCCTTTCTGGGGTGTCCATCTCGAGACCAAGACAGGGTCCCACAGTCTCTCACTTCAGGTAATGGGGTTGTCTTCAGCTTAGGGAGATTATTGGCTCTAGACCTACATACACACTTAGGTACATCTAGTTAGGGTTACATCGTAGGAGTATGCCTTATCGTTGTCATGTATTTTTATACCTGCCTATATTCATTATTTAAGCAGTATGGTAGAAATCCTCTGTTGGTACTTATAATCATTTATGTCTGTTTCTGTCTTATGGTTGTTTTAGTCACCTATTTTATACTAGAATGACGCTGGTTCAATAAATGTTTAGTGAAAACGTCACCACAGTTTATTCTGTGTATTTCGGTTAGACAAAGTGAGCATGAGTGACTGAGCGAAAAACAC
The DNA here is from genome assembly GCF_964261635.1 of Lissotriton helveticus. NCBI lineage: Eukaryota > Metazoa > Chordata > Amphibia > Caudata > Salamandridae > Lissotriton > Lissotriton helveticus. The sequence continues at coordinate 92,607,809 of NC_136063.1, forward strand.
TGCTCTGTTTCCACAATCCCTGATGGGACAGAGTTGTCATGTTCGATAGTTGCCAAGAACTATTCTCTCCTTGGTAAGAGGAATTTATAGTGGCACTGTGAGCTATCTGATACGAAGGCGAACATACCCGTTTAGGGTGGCTACAATCTGTTTGGACACCAATCCCACAGTCTATGTTGTCTAGCACTTAGATCTTGTATAGGTTTATAGGAAATACACGACAATGCCGCTGAATACGCAGTGCAGGCCCCTCTAGCATATCTGCCTGCTAGAGATTCTCTCCAGCTGGAACAGGACATAACAGAGGAGGCAGTCCTTGGGCTTTATGGAAACTCCTGCTTGCTAAAACCCCAGGCAGGACAGCTACTAAACAATTTCTTATAAAACCTTTGCCGCATAGTTAGCGCCCCTTCTGACCCGTCTCTACAATTCAGTGGGGAGAAGGGTACCCTTACTGACACAATGAAGACAGACATTATTACAGTCATTCCTAAATCTGGAAAAAAAAACAACCTCTGCTCATCTTATAGATCCAACTCACTCCTAAATGTGGGTGCTAAAAGTTTTACAAGCATACTAGCCATTCACCTGGGCCCCTACATGACGTGAATGACAGACCCGGATAAAGCCCAGTTTAATCCGGGGAGAAATTACAGTGACACCAAGCAGCTCCTACATCTCCTAGATAAAACACCTCACTCCTGAGTCTCCGCTCTGTTAATATTGGTGGATGCTGAAAAGGCATTTGACGGAGTACTCGGGCAAATGCCCTGTCTCACGTACAATCCTTGCGTGGAGTTCCTATATTGTGGCTTTTTAGGATAGCAGCAATCAAGATAACCCTTCTTTCAAAGATTCTCTACTTAATGCAAACCCTCTTTCTGCAGCTACCCGAATGCCCTTGAGAGACTCCAACAGCTGATTGAAAACTTCATCTGGGAGATGCACTTACTTCCCTGTAGTGGAGGGCGGCTTGGGGATTCCCCACTTGGTGCGCTACCATCAGCGAACACAGTTAAGATACATGGTGGAATGGCATAGGCCAAGCACAGAAAAGCATTGGTGTTTTATAGATCAAGCAATCACCAGCATACATATCTGAAAAATCCCCTAGTTGCCCAAAAACCAACACATACCAGGGATATATGTCTCCCCAGTTGAGAGGGCAACTGTTGGGACATAGGACAAGAGTAAAGTGGCCAAGAAACTCACCACGGCTATTTCACTGCTCACACCTATAATTAGGATCCCCCCACCCCATGGACACTTGGACTCAGCCTACCACAATTCCCTTCCCTTTAACTACCTTCTTCAACCTCCCCACGTTCATATTATATTCTCTCACTTACTTTACTCACAGGCTGTTGGATGTAGGTGAGGTCTCAGTTTTGTCTATGTTTTTTGCTTTAGCTACTTTTGTTGGAAAACCAATAAATTAAATGTAAACCTAAATTGCAGCTTCTACTGTGGAAAGGCTAGAAGCCCCATTGGCTAGTACAGATTTAAAGGCTGACATCTCTATCCTGCTAACTTCTGAATGGGACTCCTAAACTGGGTACTTCGAGTTATCAAATTAGTGGCTGCATTAAACCCGACTTCATCCCATGAAAAGCAACTCTTAGGAAGTTGCCACTCTGTTGTCCAGTTGATCTAGTGGCCTTCCACGGTTGCTGGCCACCAGACAGTCTTTCATACAGGAGGTGAGGAGGCTGGGCTTGCACTACATCAGAGGATGAGTTATAATTTTGTGGGTAATATCTTCTTCTCCTTCCAAGTTGTGTGGCAGGACCAGCATTGGCGGCCTTATCCATTTGGATTGTGAGGCATTCCATATTAAAATGGGGGTGAAGCATGCGGAGAAAAGGCCGCGGAGAAACCCGTGGTTTGCTTTTGAAGATGTTCATCTGGGATGGTGGGTTTAGGGGCTATGAACTGGGGTCTAATTTAATTGCAAAATGAATGTGCCTTGATGTTTTGATTATCCACTTGGGGTAAAATGATTTGGTGAATGTATCGGGTTTGGGAATAATGGAGGAGAGAAACAATTATCTGTAATTTATAGAAAAATGATGGTCTCTTTTCAAGGCGTTGCCAAGAAAGGTGTGGTTATTAGTAGCTGTTTTTTTGTTGCGTCAAAGTGGTTTTGACTGCTGTTGTAGCAACAGTCCCAGCATTTTCATTCTGTTCAATCAGAAGGCAAACTAGAGGGACAGGAAAAACACCTTGAGAGGGGTCTTTCCTGGTTGCAGGAAGGGAAGAACTCAAGACAGACCAGAGGGTACAGGGTAGGCATGGTCGAGGGAATGCTGGGGAGAGATGGCTGGTGGAGTTGAAAGGACAGCGATGCAAAGTAGAGGATTACAAAGAATGAATGTTTGGATGATGGATGGGGGACTGTTTGTTGGCGAGGGTGATGCTTTGGTAGTTGGGGTCATACATGTGTTTGTAATAGTGAGGCAAGGGGTTTTGATAAATGTTGATGAATGAATAAAGTTTTGAAGTCTGCATACTTAATAAAGCAGCCTTTTGCTCTTAAAACTGGTCTGATTATTCGGCCCTTCCCGCCCGATGAGAGCCAGCTTTATGTGAACCAGTCAGAAACATTCCTGCCCCCCCACACACAACTGAAAGCAAAATACCAGAGAATCCATTCGCTGCAGCTCTAGGCAGTGTGTTGTCGTTTGAATGAGTCAACATGTCTTTAAAATGAAAGTATTCAAACAAAGTATTAAAGGCTTAACAAGCCAGTTAAGCCACATTTTTGTCACACCCACAAAGTTTTACAAAATAAAAAGCACCGTGCATCTCAGGGCTCATATTTGTTTAATCTTTAGGGTAGAAATTTGTCATGCGTATGGCATGCAAGTGCTGCTGCTGTGCGAATCACCGAGATTATGTCTTATGTTGTGTAACCAATTCAACATTTCAGATATTTATAAGACATAGTGTATGCGCATTTTAATACAATTTCTAGTGACCATGTAATTAAACTTTTTAAATGAAACTCAGGCAAAGGCTACCTCAAGAGTCTACATGTCACCAATAGCAGGCATTTGGATTTTTTATTGTTACTTCACCATTCCATGCTCCCCGGCACAGCCTGCTTCTACCCCCATTCCCCAACACCCTACTGTATTGGTAGCAATATTATATGCCAATATATGTACCCCAAATACCAGGCCAGACCCAAACCAATGCAGCAAAGCACTGCTTTCATTGTCAAATGAAGGGGCTGTGCAATTTTGGCACGTCCTGCTCGTGATAGTTCAAGAAATGTAACCCAAAGAGGTAAACGTTGCTGTATCAATAAATAGGAGAGCAGGAATTACATGTCAGCATTTTCAAACAACTTCAGTGCCACAGGGCTGACTACAAATAACCCAAAACGAACTTTGAACTGCCAAACTGGGAGTAAGGTAACGTTATGGGAATACTTATTATTGTGGGGCAGGTTTCAAGCAATGCAGGACAACAAGCACTCTCCCTGCACTGCAGTTTGTGAAACAGAGAGAGAAGAACTGCAGTATAACTAATGCTCCCTAACCGTGCTTAGGGCAGTCCGTGCCACGACACCTCAGGGTATACGCGCGCTTTATACATTTTATTAACATAACTAAGATATGGCGCACTTCTGCTCCCTCCTTGTGCTGGGGCACTGTGTGCTACCAAATGCCATCGCAGGGGAAGGCTGGACATTTAACCTTCTCTCAATCCCCTCCCTCAGAACACTTTTCCACCCGGCGCTGAAGAGGCAGACATCGCCGAAATGCATCCGCCACTACGGATGTCAGAATTTTCTCTGTGTGGGCAGTACATTAAAGCGCTTCCGCCAATTTCCTCAAGTGTGGCCTTTCCTCTTTCCATGAAGGAGTTTGTTTGCGATACATTTCTGCGTGGTCACCAGCGACACGCATGAAAGGCTCCCGCTTCCTCAAGAGGCTCTGTTTCTGCTGGACACTGCTTGCAGTTGTTTCTACTCCGGGATACCGGGATTTACAGAGCTCACCACTAATCATTGGAAGAAGTACGACGGTGATGATGCCACTGTGCAGCACGTCGGGCTTGGTATTCACCGGGTCCCCGCCAGAAAGGATTCCGAGGACAAGTGGTTGAAGCGGTTTGGGGACTCAAGGAAGCGCCGCTGCCCAGGTGTGTTTTGAACTGTGTGGGGGCTATTCACTGACATTGCAGCTTTATTGACATCCCCACTTCGTGTGCGATACTTACCAGAATCCTGCTGCTGCATTCTGGGACCCGTAGGCGCTGGGGCTCCAGCTGACCACAGGAAGTATATGCACGTGACATTATCGAGGTGGGAGTGGCTGCAGTCCGTGAATGAGGGGAAGGCTGGACATTTAACCTTCACTCAATCCCCTCCCTCAGAACACTTTTCCATCCGGCGCTGAAGAGGCAGACATCGCCGAAATGCATCCGCCACTACGGGTGTCAGAATTTTCTCTGTGTGGGCAGTACATTAAAGCGCTTCCGCCAACCTCCTCAAGTGTGGCCTTTCCTCTTTCCATGAAGGAGTTTGTTTGCGATACATTTCCGCGTGATCACCAGCGACGCGCATGAAAGGCTCCCGCTTCCTCAAGAGACTCTGTTTCTGCTGGACACTGCTTGCAGTTGTTTCTACTCCGGGATACCGGGATTTACAGAGCTCACCACTAATCATTGGAAGAAGTACGACGGTGATGATGCCACTGTGCAGCACGTCGGGCTTGGTATTCACCGGGTCCCCGCCAGAAAGGATTCTGATGACAAGTGGTTGAAGCGGTTTGGGGACTCAAGGAAGCGCCGCTGCCCAGGTGTGTTTTGAACTGTGTGGGGGCTATTCACTGACATTGCAGCTTTATTGACATCCCCACTTCGTGTGCGATACTTACCAGAATCCTGCTGCTGCATTCTGGGACCTGTAGGCGCTGGGGCTCCAGCTGACCACAGGAAGTATATGCACGTGACATTATCGAGGTGGGAGTGGCTGCAGTCCGTGAATGAGGGGAAGGCTGGACATTTAACCTTCACTCAATCCCCTCCCTCAGAACACTTTTCCACCCGGCGCTGAAGAGGCAGACATCGCCGAAATGCATCCGCCACTACGGGTGTCAGAATTTTCTCTGTGTGGGCAGTACATTAAAGCGCTTCCGCCAACCTCCTCAAGTGTGGCCTTTCCTCTTTCCATGAAGGAGTTTGTTTGCGATACATTTCCGCGTGGTCACCAGCGACGCGCATGAAAGGCTCCCGCTTCCTCAAGAGGCTCTGTTTCTGCTGGACACTGCTTGCAGTTGTTTCTACTCCGGGATACCGGGATTTACAGAGCTCACCACTAATCATTGGAAGAAGTACGACGGTGATGATGCCACTGTGCAGCACGTCGGGCTTGGTATTCACCGGGTCCCCGCCAGAAAGGATTCCGATGACAAGTGGTTGAAGCGGTTTGGGGACTCAAGGAAGCGCCGCTGCCCAGGTGTGTTTTGAACTGTGTGGGGGCTATTCACTGACATTGCAGCTTTATTGACATCCCCACTTCGTGTGCGATACTTACCAGAATCCTGCTGCTGCATTCTGGGACCTGTAGGCGCTGGGGCTCCAGCTGACCACAGGAAGTATATGCACGTGACATTATCGAGGTGGGAGTGGCTGCAGTCCGTGAATGAGGGGAAGGCTGGACATTTAACCTTCACTCAATCCCCTCCCTCAGAACACTTTTCCACCCGGCGCTGAAGAGGCAGACATCGCCGAAATGCATCCGCCACTACGGGTGTCAGAATTTTCTCTGTAAGGGCAGTACATTAAAGCGCTTCCGCCAACCTCCTCAAGTGTGGCCTTTCCTCTTTCCATGAAGGAGTTTGTTTGCGATACATTTCCACGTGGTCATCAGCGACGCGCATGAAAGGCTCCCGCTTCCTCAAGAGGCTCTGTTTCTGCTGGACACTGCTTGCAGTTGTTTCTTCTCCGGGATACCGGGATTTACAGAGCTCACCACTAATCATTGGTAGAAGTACGACGGTGATGATGCCACTGTGCAGCACGTCGGGCTTGGTATTCACCGGGTCCCCGCCAGAAAGGATTCCGATGACAAGTGGTTGAAGCGGTTTGGGGACTCAAGGAAGAGCCGCTGCCCAGGTGTGTTTTGAACTGTGTGGGGGCTATTCACTGACATTGCAGCTTTATTGACATCCCCACTTCGTGTGCGATACTTACCAGAATCCTGCTGCTGCATTCTGGGACCTGTAGGCGCTGGGGCTCCAGCTGACCACAGGAAGTATATGCACGTGACATTATCGAGGTGGGAGTGGCTGCAGTCCGTGAATGAGAGGAAGGCTGGACATTTAACCTTCACTCAATCCCCTCCCTCAGAACACTTTTCCACCCGGCGCTGAAGAGGCAGACATCGCCGAAATGCATCCGCCACTACGGGTGTCAGAATTTTCTCTGTGTGGGCAGTACATTAAAGCGCTTCCACCAACCTCCTCAAGTGTGGCCTTTCCTCTTTCCATGAAGGAGTTTGTTTGCGATACATTTCCGCGTGGTCACCATCGACACGCATGAAAGGCTCCCGCTTCCTCAAGAGGCTCTGTTCCTGCTGGACACTGCTTGCAGTTGTTTCTACTCCGGGATACCGGGATTTACAGAGCTCACCACTAATCATTGGAAGAAGTACGACGGTGATGATTCCACTGTGCAGCACGTCGGGCTTGGTATTCACCGGGTCCCCGCCAGAAAGGATTCCGATGACAAGTGGTTGAAGCGGTTTGGGGACTCAAGGAAGCGCCGCTGCCCAGGTGTGTTTTGAACTGTGTGGGGGCTATTCACTGACATTGCAGCTTTATTGACATCCCCACTTCGTGTGCGATACTTACCAGAATCCTGCTGCTGCATTCTGGGACCTGTAGGCGCTGGGGCTCCAGCTGACCACAGGAAGTATATGCACGTGACATTATCGAGGTGGGAGTGGCTGCAGTCCGTGAATGAGGGGAAGGCTGGACAATTAACCTTCACTCAATCCCCTCCCTCAGAACACTTTTCCACCCGGCGCTGAAGAGGCAGACATCGCCGAAATGCATCCGCCACTACGGGTGTCAGAATTTTCTCTGTGTGGGCAGTACATTAAAGCGCTTCCGCCAACCTCCTCAAGTGTGGCCTTTCCTCTTTCCATGAAGGAGTTTGTTTGCGATACATTTCCTTGTGGTCACCAGCGACGCGCATGAAAGGCTCCCGCTTCCTCAAGAGGCTCTGTTTCTGCTGGACACTGCTTGCAGTTGTTTCTACTCCGGGATACCGGGATTTACAGAGCTCACCACTAATCATTGGAAGAAGTACGACGGTGATGATGCCACTGTTCAGCATGTCGGGCTTGGTATTCACCGGGTCCCCGCCAGAAAGGATTCCGATGACAAGTGATTGAAGCGGTTTGGGGACTCAAGGAAGCGCCGCTGCCCAGGTGTGTTTTGAACTGTGTGGGGGCTATTCACTGACATTGCAGCTTTATTGACATCCCCACTTCGTGTGCGATACTTACCAGAATCCTGCTGCTGCATTCTGGGACCTGTAGGCGCTGGGGCTCCAGCTGACCACAGGAAGTATATGCACGTGACATTATCGAGGTGGGAGTGGCTGCAGTCCTTGAATGAGGGGAAGGCTGGACATTTAACCTTCACTCAATCCCCTCCCTCAGAACACTTTTCCACTCGGCACTGAAGAGGCAGACATCGCCGAAATGCATCCGCCACTACGGGTGTCAGAATTTTCTCTGTGTGGGCAGTACATTAAAGCGCTTCCGCCAACCTCCTCAAGTGTGGCCTTTCCTCTTTCCATGAAGGAGTTTGTTTGCGATACATTTCCGCGTGGTCACCAGCGATGCGCATGAAAGGCTCCCGCTTCCTCAAGAGGCTCTGTTTCTGCTGGACACTGCTTGCAGTTGTTTCTACTCCGGGATACCGGGATTTACAGAGCTCACCACTAATCATTGGAAGAAGTATGACGGTGATGATGCCACTGTGCAGCACGTCGGGCTTGGTATTCACCGGGTCCCCGTCAGAAAGGATTCCGATGACAAGTGGTTGAAGCGGTTTGGGGACTCAAGGAAGCGCCGCTGCCCAGGTGTGTTTTGAACTGTGTGGGGGCTATTCACTGACATTGCAGCTTTATTGACATCCCCACTTCGTGTGCGATACTTACCAGAATCCTGCTGCTGCATTCTGGGACCTGTAGGCGCTGGGGCTCCAGCTGACCACAGGAAGTATATGCACGTGACATTATCGAGGTGGGAGTGGCTGCAGTCCGTGAATGAGGGGAAGGCTGGACATTTAACCTTCACTCAATCCCCTCCCTCAGAACACTTTTCCACCCGGCGCTGAAGAGGCAGACATCGCCGAAATGCATCCGCCACAACGGGTGTCAGAATTCTCTCTGTGTGGGCAGTACATTAAAGCGCTTCCGCCAACCTCCTCAAGTGTGGCCTTTCCTCTTTCCATGAAGGAGTTTGTTTGCAAAACATTTCCGCGTGGTTACCAGCGACGCACATGAAAGGCTCCCGCTTCCTCAAGAGGCTCTGTTTCTGCTGGACACTGCTTGCAGTTGTTTCTACTCCGGGATACCGGGATTTACAGAGCTCACCACTAATCATTGGAAGAAGTACGACGGTGATGATGCCACTGTGCAGCACGTCGGGCTTGGTATTCACCGGGTCCCCGCCAGAAAGGATTCCGATGACAAGTGGTTGAAGCGGTTTGGGGACTCAAGGAAGCGCCGCTGCCCAGGTGTGTTTTGAACTGTGTGGGGGCTATTCACTGACATTGCAGATTTATTGACATCCCCACTTCGTGTGCGATACTTACCAGAATCCTGCTGCTGCATTCTGGGACCTGTAGGCGCTGGGGCTCCAGCTGACCACAGGAAGTATATGCACGTGACATTATCGAGGTGGGAGTGGCTGCAGTCCGTTAAATAAGGGGAAGGCTGGACATTTAACCTTCACTCAATCCCCTCCCTCAGAACACTTTTCCACCCGGCGCTGAAGAGGCAGACATCGCCGAAATGCATCCGCCACTACGGGTGTCAGAATTTTCTCTGTGTGGGCAGTACATTAAAGCGCTTCCGCCAACCTCCTCAAGTGTGGCCTTTCCTCTTTCCATGAAGGAGTTTGTTTGCGATACATTTCGGCGTGGTCACCAGCGACGCGCATGAAAGGCTCCCGCTTCCTCAAGAGGCTCTGTTTCTGCTGGACACTGCTTGCAGTTGTTTCTACTCCGGGATACCGGGATTTACAGAGCTCACCACTAATCATTGGAAGAAGTATGACGGTGATGATGCCACTGTGCAGCACGTCGGGCTTGGTATTCACCGGGTCCCCGCCAGAAAGGATTCCGATGACAAGTGGTTGAAGCGGTTTGGGGACTCAAGGAAGCGCCGCTGCCCAGGTGTGTTTTAAACTGTGTGGGGGCTATTCACTGACATTGCAGCTTTATTGACATCCCCACTTCATGTGCGATACTTACCAGAATCCTGCTGCTGAATTCTGGGACCTGTAGGCGCTGGGGCTCCAGCTGACAACAGGAAGTATATGCACGTGACATTATCGAGGTGGGAGTGGCTGCAGTCCGTGAATGAGGGGAAGGCTGGACATTTAACCTTCACTCAATCCCCTCCCTCAGAACACTTTTCCACCCGGCGCTGAAGAGGCAGACATCACCGAAATGCATCCACCACTACGGGTGTCAGAATTTTCTCTGTGTGGGCAGTACATTAAAGCGCTTCCGCCAACCTCCTCAAGTGTGGCCTTTCCTCTTTCCATGAAGGAGTTTGTTTGCAAAACATTTCCGCGTGGTCACCAGCGACGCACATGAAAGGCTCCCGCTTCCTCAAGAGGCTCTGTTTCTGCTGGACACTGCTTGCAGTTGTTTCTACTCCGGGATACCGGGATTTACAGAGCTCACCACTAATCATTGGAAGAAGTACGACGGTGATGATGCCACTGTGCAGCACGTCGGGCTTGGTATTCACCGGGTCCCCGCCAGAAAGGATTCCGATGACAAGTGGTTGAAGCGGTTTGGGGACTCAAGGAAGCGCCGCTGCCCAGGTGTGTTTTGAACTGTGTGGGGGCTATTCACTGACATTGCAGATTTATTGACATCCCCACTTCGTGTGCGATACTTACCAGAATCCTGCTGCTGCATTCTGGGACCTGTAGGCGCTGGGGCTCCAGCTGACCACAGGAAGTATATGCACGTGACATTATCGAGGTGGGAGTGGCTGCAGTCCGTTAAATAAGGGGAAGGCTGGACATTTAACCTTCATTCAATCCCCTCCCTCAGAACACTTTTCCACCCGGCGCTGAAGAGGCAGACATCGCCGAAATGCATCCGCCACTACGGGTGTCAGAATTTTCTCTGTGTGGGCAGTACATTAAAGCGCTTCCGCCAACCTCCTCAAGTGTGGCCTTTCCTCTTTCCATGAAGGAGTTTGTTTGCGATACATTTCGGCGTGGTCACCAGCGACGCGCATGAAAGGCTCCCGCTTCCTCAAGAGGCTCTGTTTCTGCTGGACACTGCTTGCAGTTGTTTCTACTCCGGGATACCGGGATTTACAGAGCTCACCACTAATCATTGGAAGAAGTACGACGGTGATGATGCCACTGTGCAGCACGTCGGGCTTGGTATTCACCGGGTCCCCGCCAGAAAGGATTCCGATGACAAGTGGTTGAAGCGGTTTGGGGACTCAAGGAAGCGCCGCTGCCCAGGTGTGTTTTAAACTGTGTGGGGGCTATTCACTGACATTGCAGCTTTATTGACATCCCCACTTCATGTGCGATACTTACCAGAATCCTGCTGCTGAATTCTGGGACCTGTAGGCGCTGGGGCTCCAGCTGACCACAGGAAGTATATGCACGTGACATTATCGAGGTGGGAGTGGCTGCAGTCCGTGAATGAGGGGAAGGCTGGACATTTAACCTTCACTCAATCCCCTCCCTCAGAACACTTTTCCACCCGGCGCTGAAGAGGCAGACATCACCGAAATGCATCCACCACTACGGGTGTCAGAATTTTCTCTGTGTGGGCAGTACATTAAAGCGCTGTCTCCAACCTCCTCAAGTGTGGCCTTTCCTCTTTCCATGAAGGAGTTTGTTTGCGATATATATATATATATATATATATATATATATATATATATATATATATATATATATATATATATATATATATCTGTATAAACACCTAAGTTGCTGTTCGCTACATCGTTCGACCTGCCTCACGATGTCGGTGCCAGCGATGGCAGTAGCTGCCATCTAAATTATTTTTTAACCTCAATCCAGTTCAAATCCAAGAACTACGAAAGTGGCACACCTGATGGCAACAATTCCATCTATTGTGCAAAACAAAGTGTTTCAGATAAAGCCTTTGTCTTGTCACGTAACTATAACTCGTGCCCTAAAGTATCTATAACTCACTCCCCCACCATACACTGTTTTCTCATCAATAATTTAATTGCAAATGTTGCATATTATCAATGATGTAATAGATAGCGTAATTAACAGTGCATGGTGAGGGTGTGAGTTATAGTTACCTTTCGGGCTGTACCAGTGTCCAAAGTACAGATGGAAATTACCATAGAGAAATTGCGCTTTGGGTTCTCCTCCTTTTTCTCAGCACCCGCTTGATAGATCACTGCAAAATTTCGAGACAACAGCTAAAGTTAGTGGTAAACTAGTTTTGAAAAGTTATTGCAAAATGAAAAAACGCGCTTCCTATAGAAACTAGGTCCTAACTATAACTATATTGTGGCCTATACTCTTTTGTCACCTGGTCCATGGTTACCATAGGGGAGTATCATTTTCACTGTTAGCTTCCTTTTAATATCCAGGGTCCGGCTCAATATGAGTCAGTGTAAATAAAAGGCCTTAACAAAGATGGCCACGGAACAAAACCTTCGCTCTTAAGGTAATTCATACAAAAAAAGCCAAATTGAGTCCCTTAACTATTATTTGTATGGGATTTATAAAGCGCCGGAATCAACCCCGTAGGGGTATCTCTACGCTGCAAGAAAGAGAGGGTACAGGACTAGCACCAAATCAGCCCCGGATTAGTTCAGTCTTCAGGAGTTTCCTGAATCGGAGAACACTGAGGCATTTGCGCAGAACCTCCAGCAGAGTGTTCCAGTATTTCAGGGCAAGGTATGCAAAAGTTCTGCCACCTGTTCGTAATTTCCTGTAGCGTGGATCACCTGAGCCCTTTACCTTCGGATCTAAGCAGCCAGCTCGGACAGTAAAATTTACACTTGTCTGCCAAATAGCTAGGTTTCATACCATAAAGTGCTTTATGGGCGAGGCAGCAAAGTTTGAATTCAATTCTGCTTCCTCCTAGTGTTTTTCTGAGTGTTTTTTCCTTCTTTTTCCTCATTTTATTTTACTGCTTTCTCCATCCTTTCCCCCAGTTTCCGAGTGCTTTCTCCTGCCATGCTTTTTTTGTTTACTGCTTTCGCCTTCCTTTCCCCCATTTTTGGAATGCTTTCTCTTGCTTTTCCCTAGTTTTTCACTGCTTGTCCTTGTTTTTTCCTCATGTGCCGCTCCTGCCTGCCACCCGTTTTCCCACATCCTCTTTTCTCCTTCCTTTCCCCCATTTTTGATTTTTTTCTCCTGCTTTCGTCTAATTTTTACTGTTTTCTCCTTCCTTTCCCCCACTTTTGAGTCTTTTCTGCTGCTTTTGTCTGGTTTTTACTGTTTTCTCCTTCCTTTTCCCCATTACTGAGTCCTTTCTCCTGCTTTTGCCTCTTTTTTACTAGTTTCTCCTTTCTCTCACCCCGCATTTACTGAGTGCTTTCTACCGTCTTTGCCTCATCTTTTACTGCATTCCACTTCCTTCCCCCCATTTCAAGACTGCTTTCTCTTTTCTCACTAAGAAGCAACTCCAGCGCCTTGAGACCCTCACTGGTGATTTGCTGTGCTTTATAAATCCTGATTGATTGAGAGGTGTCAGTGGCTCACAGAATGAAGTGGCTTGCGTTGTTGTGCAGAACGACAACAGGCTTAACAAAGGGGCCACTTGAATCTCCCCAATATTGCAGCAGTAGAAATATTTCTTTGTCAGCAGATGTCTGGTATGCCGCTACCAGCGCCTTCTGCCGGCCCGGCTAAAACAAGTTGCGTTGGAGTTAGGGGCTTCATACAGCCGGAATTACCATAGTTAGAGATGGGCCAACACACTGGCGTAACGAAAAGTGAGGGGGCCTCCCTGCACGGTACTTAGGGGGGCCCCTCCGGGCTCAATCAGGAGCTCTCCCGGCCAGAGTTCAGTGCCGAGGGGGCCCCTTGGAATTAGGGCCCCCCCGCACCGCATGGGCTGCGGGGGCCTGTGTTACGCCCCTGGGCCAACAGCCAGTGCACGAGCAAGGTTCCTGAAGCAACTGCCATTGTAGTCATTTCATTCACATTCTGCTCACCTTGAGCTCCCATTAAAACACCTCTTATCTTCACCGAGCACTGAAATCTATTCTGTTTCTGGTGTTTGTAAATGAGGGCTGAAGTAAAATCTAATTGTTCAGCGCAAATATCTATCACTCCTGATCGCCTCTGCTGCAGATCCTATCAGGGGCTGAATGATTCAGTCATGTGCTGGAATATTTTAGCACTTTTTCAGGCCCAGAAGCAGGTTGTCTGCATACTAGTGGGCAGTGGGTGCTAGCTGCCACTGCCACGCAGGCCATCAGGTGTCACTGCTCTTAACCTATAACCAAGTAATGTACAGAGTTCCCCAAGAGATCATGTTAGTGTGGCATAGTAGTCTCTCTCTCTATGGATGGATGTGTAATCGATAGTCAGGGAACCAAGGGGATCCCTTATCGGAACTAGGAAGCCTCACACAACTAATTAGCTGGATGACTTATTTTCATCCCGCAAGATGGTTGTCTTGCCTCATCAACGGCTTCCTGCTCCTACGTCAAGCTGGCGCTGCAATGCCTGACGGGTAGCACAAAGTGCTACGCTTTTATGGAGTTCTTTTGTTCCTTGCCGTGGTTGAGTATGTATGAGGGGCCTAGGAAGGTGAAGTAGTGAGCGTGAAGGAGTGTGTTAAAAAAGGTTAGTTTAGTCCACTAAGACAACTTTATTCACGTGGCTAACTGCCTTATTAAAATCGTGAAAGGAGGGGTACCGAGACACAAAGTCGATGTAGTTCGGCCTCGTTCAACCCTCACCTGTGGTCAACATGTTTCATGCCCTATTGGCAATTCTTCAGGACCTAATTGTGCTCATAAACTAATAAGGTTCCCAAAGTGGGCTTCCAGTGTATGCAGTATACAACCTGAGGGGTCAGTAACCAGGGCAGGCCGTTGGTCCTGCGTGGAAATCAGCCCTGGAGGAAAAAAGAAAAGAAAAGAGTGTGTTATATGCAGAGGAGTACATGCTGGTTGTTGCATGTCAGCACCGTATAAAGTAAAGACTCATCAACCAAGCGTAGGTTATCGCCCAGCGGGTTCATGTGATGTGAACGTGAGAGATAGACTAAGGATGCCCATCACATTGTTATAAAAACAGGTGTGTCAACACCTTGTAGCTAACAAGAAACTGATAGTCTAAATCTTATTCATATGACAAGCTCAGTTAGTTAGTAATGCGAAAATGAGGAGCCAACAAAGCCAAGATAGAAGAGAGGGTAAGAGAGGGTAAGGGTAAAGACCAAGGTGTTGAATGTTTAAAAGTAGGATCTTACCCTCAGACCCTGAGAAAGATCCCCGCAGACTGTTCTTGTGGGACCTGTGCTTCTAGGTAAGTACCTGTCAAGTGGAGCAAGGAAACAAGCGGGGTTAAATAACCCAGTCAAGGAGAAAAGGGTGGTGTGGATCCGACCAACAATCCATTTGAAGTCGCGTCCCACCAACCCGTAAATGCCCGTTAGACATACCTCTCGAATCAAGAAGCGGCGCCGGCAACGACGCCGCGTGTACCGGCAGGGACCCAAGTCCTCTCAACCCTGGACCATAAGGATATGTTGCGGTCCAGCCCACCCCTAAATGTGCCTCTGGGCGTGGTAGGCAGGCACCCCCGGGGGGTGGAATTGGTGGTCCGCTCAGTAAGATCCCAAATTTGGCCAGGAGGTGGCATGAGACGCGGAGGAACCGCGTGGGTCGCACCGGCGCCGCTAACCCGGGTGATGGCACCTTAACAAGCACACGAACTGCAATAGTAGCAAATGCATTTATATGCTGACCTGCCCCTGCGTTTTAAAGTACATTGGAATGACGATGCGCACTGTCAAAGTGCGCATTATGGATCACATTACCAACATCCGCTGTGCTAAGACACATACACGCTTATATGAACACTGTAACCAGCATGGCCATGCTGCCGAAAGTATACAATGGGTGGTTTTAGAATGGCACCCTTCCATCAGTCAGCAAGCACTATATAGAATCGAACAGAGATGGGTGCATCGTTTAGAACTAGACACCCGTGGACTGAATGATTCTGTCCCCTGGAATATGTTAACCAGATAACTCGAGTAACTGTCGCCTCAGTTTGAAGGCAGTGCTGAGCGCATTACAACATCATGAGCCTAGAAGACTTGATGAGGTCTTCGGTCCCTGACAGTCCTTAGAATACACCCCCTTCCAACATGGAGCGCCATGGTTACGCTAAATGCACTTAGATTCACCCTCTCACTTGCCTATCTCTCACACACTAGGCATCCGATTGGTTGCGTTGGCCAGTGACGCCCCCCTACTCCCTCAAACCCCCCCCCCCCGGTCGGACTCGAGGGTCGAGGCCGTCTGTACCTCATGGCGGCAGTACAATCCGAGGGTTGGGTTGAGCACATTACAGCATCAGGAGCCCAGTAGAATTGATGGGGTCTTCTCCTTTGACATTCCTGAGAACTCTACCTGTTCCAACATGGCGCGTCCTTATGGCGCTACATCACATAGACATCATCTCTCTTGCCTATTCTCCACGCTCTAGGCACCCGGTTGGTTGCGTTGCCAAGCGACGTCACCTGGGACACGCCCCCACTGGACGTACTCGAGGGTTCGTACTTAATGGCGGCAGTAACCCCAGAGCGCCGCCAGCTGTTCTGCGTGCCTGACCGCACCGAGTGTGGGTGTAGGTTCCGAGAGGCATTGGCCTCGTGCTGACCGGGTAAGCCAGTGTGTGGTGATATGCAAACTTGTTCCCCTTCCCTCGGACCGTCTGGCGAGGCTGTTTGGGTCTCGGCTTGCCACCACTCTGTGGTGACCGGAGACTGCCCTCACCCGGGTTAGCGGGGCCAGTGCGACCCACGCGGTTCCTCCGCGTCTCATGCCACCTCCTGGCCAAATTTGGGATCTTACTGAGCGGACCACCAATTCCACCCCCCAGGGGTGCCTGCCTACCACGCCCAGAGGCACATTTAGGGGTGGGCTGGACCGCAACATATCCTTATGGTCCAGGGTTGAGAGGACTTGGGTCCCGGCCGGAACACGCGGCGTCGTTGCCGGCGCCGCTTCTTGATTCGAGAGGTATGTCTAATGGGCATTTACGGGTTGGTGGGACGCGACTTCAAATTGATTGTTGGTCGGATCCACACCACCCTTTTCTCTTTGACTGGGTTATTTAACCCCGCTTGTTTCCTTGCTCCACTTGACAGGTACTTACCTAGAAGCACAGGTCCCACAAGAACAGTCTGCGGGGATCTTTCTCAGGGTCTGAGGGTAAGATCCTAGTTTTAAACATTCAACACCTTGGTCTTTACCCTTACCCTCTCTTACCCTCTCTTCTATCTTGGCTTTTATGGCTCCTCATTTTCGCATTACTAACTAACTGAGCTTGTCATATGAATAAGATTTAGACTATCAGTTTCTTGTTAGCTACAAGGTGTTGACACACCTGTTTTTATAACAATGTGATGGGCATCCTTAGTCTCTCTCTCACGTTCACATCACATGAACCCGCTGGGCGATAACCTACGCTTGGTTGATGAGTCTTTACTTTATACGGTGCTGACATGCAACAACCAGCATGTACTCCTCTGTATATAACACACTCTTTTCTTTTATTTTTTCCTCCAGGGCTGATTTCCACGCAGGACCAACGGCCTGCCCTGGTTACTGACCCCTCAGGTTGTATACTGCATACACTGGAAGCCCACTTTGGGCACCTTATTAGTTTATGAGCACAATTAGGTCCTGAAGAATTGCCAATAGGGCATGAAACATGTTGACCACAGGTGAGGGTTGAACGAGGCCGAACTACATCGACTTTGTGTCTTGGTACCCCTCCTTTCACGATTTTAATAAGGCAGTTAGCCACGTGAATAAAGTTGTCTTAGTGGACTAAACTAACCTTTTTTAACACACTCCTTGACGCTCACTACTTCACCTTCCTAGGCCCCTCATACGCACTCAACCATGGCAAGGAACAAAAGAACTCCATAAAAGCGTAGCACTTTGTGCTACCCGTCAGGCATTGCAGCGCCGACTTGACATAGGAGCAGGAAGCCGTTGATGAGGCAAGACAACCATCTTGCGGGATGAAAATAAGTCATCCAGCTAATTAGTTGTGTGAGGCTTCCTAGTTCCGATAAGGGATCCCCTTGGTTCCCTGACTATCGATTACACATCCATCCATAGAGAGAGAGACTACTATGCCACACTAACATGATCTCTTGGGGAACTCTGTACATTACTTGGTTATATGCTCTTAGGACAGGTACACTGGACCCCTTTAAATATTGTCCTTTTTAGGTCCCTCTTTGTTGTTTCAACTGCTCTTAACCTGCAAAATTATACATGAGCACCTACATTCACAATGCTTGGAAGTGATGCAGAATATGCCTGTTTGTTTCAGCTTAGCATCTAAGATGTTATCTTAAGTCAAAGCAAACAAATCTAGGGGCGTGGCTTGCCTGACTCCAAAATGGCTGCAGCCTAATTGTGCTCCGGCAGCCATCTAAACTATCCTGAATTATTATGCACCATCTGGGCACCTGCTTACATTACAAACTGTGGGAGAAACATCGGGAACAATTGTGCACAACTGGCGAAAGTTTGGAAGCTCTGCCTTCCTCAGTGGCCGAGCGGCGTGAACAAATGCATTGCTGCCCTGTCAGAGACTCGTAGTGGCCATTTTACAGCATTCTGTGGCTGCAGAGGTGAGTCAGCAACGACCTGGGGCCGACTACCAGAATCACGGTCTGCCGCGTGATACCATCCGTCCGCGCAGACAGCGAGCAGACATGAGGAGAGCCGGTAGGAACATTTTCTGCTCCGTACAGTTGCTGGTAAGAGGACAAGTATGCAAGGAAGTGCGTGGGCAGGCCAGCCCAGATACAGTACCCCACTGGGCCTGAGGGTCACTGCACATTGGCTTCACCCTGCGAGGCCCTGGCCCAAATGAGAGTGTCCCGGCACCATAAGACAGTACCAGAGAGCACAGCCTTCACCCGCATTGAATCCACCACACAAAAGCTCTCTGGGTGTGCCCCGGTTGTGTTGCTGTGCCAGAGACATTGGCATGAGGCCCGGTGTAGGCCCTGCAGGCCAGGATGCCAACTAATGTGCTCGAAAGGCCCTGGAGTTATTTGAGGGCCTACCAGACTTATCCCTGCATGCTACTTCGTGTGGATAGGGCCAGGCTGGATGGGGAGCTGTTGCAGTAGCGGCCTGGTCTCTCTCATATTTGAGAGTGCGCAGACCTTAAAGCACAGCAATAGTGCACAGAGGGGTCACCTATCACTGCTAATACAGGCTGGGCTTCAGTGAGGGTTCCAACATTCACTCGAGTGAGGCCCCCTCTATAGCTGAGTGGCATGCAGTTTTGCAATCAACCCATCCACGCTGACTTGCCACAGTAACAGACGTGCTTAGGCCCACAGTTTTGATGCAGGCACGGCAACTGCAAGGGAGATGGGTAAAGGCAACAAAACACAATCGAAACTCCAGTTCGAACAACGTAAATCAGCCAGGCACAAAGACGATGACCATGAATCAATAACGTCGGAACCTGCAGACGACCCTGCAGCACCAGACGGGGACATTAGGCAAATTCTTGGGGCCATGCAGCGCAGCCGGATGTCCATCGATGCTAAAATGGATATGCTGTTGTACCGTCCGGACATAATGTCTGAAAGGGTGGACAAGCACGCAGAAAGGATTAATAGGAGGGAGCGCAGGATCTCTGATGCTGAATGATGGCCATCCAGAAATGGGGACGGCGCAAAAGCAAATGGAGAAACTCATGGCAGCAATAAAAGTTAAGGCCGAAGATCTTGAAGCGGATCCCGACACAACAATGTGCGTATTTTGGGCATAGCGGAATCTACATCCATCGACCATATGGAAACATTCGTCGACAAGCTAATAATAGAACTACTGGGCTGTGAAACATTCTCGGAAGTCTTTGTCGTCGAGCGGGCTCACCGTTTGTTGAGCCCAATGCCCCACCTGGCGCCACGCCCCAACCTTTGATTGCCCAGTTGTTCAACTATAGGGACAGGGATGCTGCTTTGAAATGCGCAAGAGATCTGAAAGTCCTGGAATATGAAGGATCTGACTTGTCCCTATTCTCGGATTTCACCCCACTTGTGCAGGAAGCAAGTAGGAAATTTGGCCCAGCGAAGTGCAAACTCAGGGAACTACAACTTGACTATGCGATGTTATTCCTGGCCCGGCATCGGGTCATCTTCGAAGGCCGACCCAAATATACGCTGACCCCAGTCAGTTGCAGCGAGACCTCAAAAAGTACTATGCAGAAAAGACAAACATTGGCGGAGGACGCCGCCGTTTCAGGGGTTGCGGAGTTGGAGAGCTCGCCGGGTTCGGGTACTTCAGCCTCATAGAGACCTGTACGATGTTATATGACGCTACTAAGGATGTGGGACTTACAGCACACGTAGTAATGCCTAAAGTGCACATGTTAGACTGCAATTATGTACAAGATGTACCGTTATAGTATAATTACCGAAACAAGACGTAACTCTAATAACCAGTTGACCTGTTGATAGTTATAAGATTGGGTGGCAGCAGGCCATCTAGTAACATTGCGGGTCTGGCTGCCATTGTCTTTGAGTGTATTACACTTGGGCGCACTTCTTTGGGGAATTGTTCTAGTTGGGGAGGGTGTGTTTGGGGGATACAACAATCGCCATGTCTACGTTTTTTGATGTGGTGCGGGTTGGAGTTAGAGGGCGTTTTCCTTAGGTTGCTTTGCAGTCAATCTGTACGTATCAACAGGAACCTTACACAGTGCTGCACCAGATTTTGTTTATTGTTAGCAACATGTCACCAGGGATAACTAAGTCTATACATGTCTGTGCCTATTAATCAATATTTCAACATTAGTTTCCTTTCCTGGAATGTCAGGGGGCTAAATGACCAGAGAAAAATACGTAAAGTAGTGGCATACCTACACAGACATAATGTAGATGTGGCTATACTACAAGAAACACATCTTCTCACCACAAAGGGGCTATTATCCCAAACATGAATAAAGGGCACTTGCATTGCAGCTGGATTCACATAACACACTAGGGGGGTACTTATCTGGGTCCGCAGAAATTCAGGCATACAGATACAAGACATGGAAGTTGAAGCGGGCAGTAGGTTTGTTCCAGCAAAGTGCCGTAAAGAGCATTTCACTGGGCGTCGGTCGGTCTCAGGACTGAGTCGGTGTCGGGCAGAAGCAATTCCGCCGACATCAAAACAAGCCCCTAATTGATTTGCCCAGAATCACAGAATATTAATCGTCCCTGCTGAGACTCAAACCCTGTGACCCAAATTCGAGGTCGACTTCCCTAGCTTTCAGCCACATCTTCAAACCCATTAAAGTTAAGAATGTTTACATGTGTTTCGCTGGACTAATAGGATAAGCTGGGTAGTATTGTACAACAAGAAATGCATGCTAAATGTGCGACATTTATACTGAAATTCAAACATCTAGAAAACTGAATAAATTCTACATCTACATGATCCAAATTATGATGACCCGCAATTCTACCACGCTCTGCACCACAAAATAATGAAATACTCACACACACCTATTCTCTGGGGAGGAGACTTTAATTGTATTCAGAACCCTGGCCTAGATCATTCGCGAGGAGCCCCTAGACCTCCTTCACGCGCAGCAAAAGCTATTGCGAGTATTGCCCAAACAGACGGGCTGCGGGATGTCTGGCGCCACTTGTCCCGGCTGGGTAGGGAGTTTTCGCACTACTCGGCTGCACATAATATCCACACAAGGATAGATGACTGGTATGCCTCCAGCACTTTTCTCTCCTCCATACAGTCCTACTCACACATGGCTCGAACCCTTTCTGACCATTCTTCAGTTCTCCTAAAGATAGGGCTCTCTGATGCAATGCTCAACAAGCAAACGTGGAGAGTTCAGCAATACTCCTTATTGGATTCTGTGTTTTGTATAGAAATCGGCACGGTGATCAATGAGTTCTTTCTTACTATCCTGGGCAGCGTTACAATAATGGGCTGCATATGGGAAGCATTCAAGCTCTATATATGGGGAATTACGATCTCTAAACACGCTGAGGACCTTAAATCCATTCGCACCCAGTATTACGTAATATTGAAAGTGCTCTAAAAACACTGGAGGGCAGGTTACACAACAGTGGCGACCCACAGATGCTCGCACAGATCATGACAAAAGTTGGCATGTATAATGAACTGGCAGAAGATGAGGTTAAGCATTTACGGAAATATGCAGTCGCCAGGGTATACTCAGAGGGTGACAGTCCTAGTGCCTTGGCAGCAACGGTCAGACCGCACAGGGGCGACAGTCATATTACAAGTATCTACAATGCTAATCAGGTGCTGGTAGGTAGCACCCCGGCCATTCTAGAAGCGTTTGCTGATTATTACACAGGACTCTACACCTCTAGGAGAGCAACAGTTCCAGACTCTGATGATGAGTACTTACCTCACATAGTAATGATGTGGTTAACAAACGGTGATCGGGAAAGACTCATAGGCCCTTGGAGACCCACAGAAATCAGTGCGGCACTGAAGGACATGCCCAATGTAAAAGCTCCCGGAGCAGACGGCTTGGCAGTAGCTTTCTATAACGCGCACCAAGGCAAACTAATTCCATACCTGGTAAATTTATTTGAAGAAATGGCCAAAACTGAAAAATACCATCTTCCATGAGGGAAGCCACAATAATTACTATGCTTAAGCCTGGAAAGCCCGCCGGAACACTGTTCATCCTACAGGTTGCTTATTACTGAACACAGACACCACACTTTTTGCCAAAGTACTGGTAAATCGACTAGCTCCCCTGCTACCTAAGTTGGTGGGTCCAGAACAGACTGGGTTTGTTCCTGGGCGGTCATTGTCTAGCAATCTTCACACCTTATTTGGCACCATAGCACGCATCAGTCCACAGGTCAGGGCTGCAGCACTCTTCATAGATTTTTTAATTTTTTTAATTATATTTTTATTTCAGTCCTTAATACAATTACAAATTTATAAATAATATACAATCCATCGCCATTTCTTAAACTCATAATATAGAAAAACATTTACATAAGCCTTATCAAGTAAAACAGAAGCTATACACCAAGCATTATAACTAAACAATTAATCACAGTATACACAAATAATTTAATATTTATACAGACCACTGTCTCTTAAAATAACAATAGTTCCTCCCAGATTTAATCAAAAAATGTCCCCAGATACTATCAAATCTTCTGATCCCCCACCCGTAATACAAAGGTCCGCTCACTGGTTTTAACTTGTTTCATCTTTTGTAGCCATTTATACATAGATGGAATCTCTTCTGTGAGCCATTGTTGTAACAGGAGAGATCTGGCCACTGCCATAGCAATATATAGTAATTTAGCCATCTGGTCAGGTAAAAAAAGCTCCGGGTCAAAGCCGTGCAGAATTAGTTTCTCATTCACTGCAATCATGATATCGCATTCGGTCTGACAATAATTAAAAATCTCTTCCCAGAATTTTCCAATCTTAGCACAATGAACAATGACATGTGACCAGTTAGCTGGAGAGTAATGAATGCATCTAAAACAGTGTGGAGAGTAATTAGGATACATTTTAGAAATGGAGGCAGGTGTGCGATAAAGTAACCATTTACTAAAAAAATAGCGTTCTCCGCCAATTAGCCCCTCGTAATGTGCTAAAATTAAATCTGTTAACAGTTAACCAAACATTCAAGGGCATTGCCTGATTCTCCTGATCCTGCCATTTTTTTATCACCTTCTGACTCAGATCCAACTTCCTACTTTGGGTAAGATGGCGCTTCCAAACCCCGGATTTTCTGTCGGGATTGTCAATTAAAAGTTCATTTATTAGTTGGCTTTGTTGATCCAGCCGAGTGATATCCAATTGGGCAAGAAACGTATGCACAGTATTGTATGACCCTAATAGAATAAAATGTCTAGGAATTCATTGTAGAATGAATAAGTATGGGTAATGCACTCTGTTTTGGCGTGGCTCAATGTTTATTCGGTAGGTGTGCTGCGCTAGATTAGTGCCTGCTGACTATGTAAATCAAAAATGTGTATGGCCTGGTCCCAGAAGGTCACCAGGGCTCTAGCGCGCACTACAAGAAAGCTCAAATTCTCCAATTATACGTTTCAAAACAGCTTTATCTATAATTCATCATTGTTTCATTATTATTCATACATTTGTTACACGATGGACATATTTCCAAATTAAACAGTTACATCATTATATCATGAATACATATTTCACAAAACAATATATTGTAAAAAACCAAATGCATTTCGGGGCTCAGGCCCCTTCGTCGGGGGTCTGTTGAAGAAAAGAAGGAAACTTAATTACTAAGGATGCCGCGGAGGCTTTTATAATTCGAATTTTATGTCATGTAATTTTAGTCTTTCTTACCACAGGCGTAGGGTAGCTCGATAGAAATTATATCGAGTGAAATATTCTGTAGGTTACAGTCGATCTAAAAATAAAGGAATTGTACAGGCTTCTTATATTTTGTTAGTTTATTATTAGCGAAAATCATAAGCAGTTTTGAATTTATAGAATGGTTTACCTGAATTTTAATCGCAGATTATCTGTAAAAGATTATATTGATAGTCATTCGAAAGGAATTTACCATATATCACATTTTCAACGTGATACATAAGCAAAATAAAAAGTAATTGCAATAATCATGATTTGCTGGCTCACTTGCGAGTATTACGTGTAGCCGCAATTGCAAATATCTGGGGGGGTAAAAAAATCCAAAGGCATCACTAAGTATCGCGCATTATGGCTCAAAATACCGAATTCGAATTATAAAAGCCTCCGCGGCATCCTTAGTAATTAAGTTTCCTTCTTTTCTTCAACAGACCACCGACGAAGGGGCCTGAGCCCCGAAATGCATTGTTTTTTTTACAATATATTGTTTTGTGAAATATGTATTCATGATATAATGATGTAACTGTTTAATTTGGAAATATGTCCATCGTGTAACAAATGTATGAATAATAATGAAACAATGATGAATTATAGATAAAGCTGTTTTGAAACGTATAATTGGAGAATTTGAGCTTTCTTGTAGTGCGCGCTAGAGCCCTGGTGACCTTTTGGGACCAGGCCATACACATTTTTTATATTTAGGAATTAATTGTGACATTTCCACCAGGGTAATCCATTTCCCATTTCTCAGAAAATCTGAAACTTTTGAAAATCCTGCTGCGGCCCAGTTACCAGCTAGATCTAGGCATTGTACAACCCCCATCAGTGGGAGAATGCTGGAAAATAAAGTAGTTAAATTAATAATGGAAATAGAATACCTTTTAAACAGAGCCTGGCGTTTTTAAAAAAACATAACAAAGACTTATAGCGAACTAATTTGGGGGATTTAAGCACCTGCAGAGGGGCCGGTATCTGAGTTTCTTTACACATTAAATCAATAAAAAAAAATTGAAATAATTTTTTAGTATGAAGTTGACATTTAAATCTTGATAGATACTGCGCACAATATGCATAATAATAATCCCTAAGATTTGGCAGGGTGGGTCCTCATATAAAGTGCTTAGTGCAATACGAGGTGTTTTCTTTGCCCAAATAAAAGCCGTAAACATAGATTCTATGCGAGTAAAGAAAGAACCCGGTAAAGAACATGAAATAGTTGAAAGCAAAAAGTTAAACAAGGGTAGAACAGACATTTTTATTATTGCCACTCGACCTAAAATAGTTAATGGTAAAGAGTTCCAACGTGAAAACAATGTTTGAACTCTTCGAAGAAAGAAAATCAGGTCATACAAATCCCTAACCGATGCCGAGAAACGTATATCGGGATGCAGCTCCAAAGCTTTACCCCCGCAAACCAGTATTTCCGTTTTCTTTTTATTTATACGATATCCCCCCAGGGCTTCAAAGTCCTCGAAAAGCTGGAATACTTTTGCTTGAATTCGTAATTCTGGTTTAATAATAATCCTGATGTAATCTGCATACAGTTTCAATTTATCCATTGATGGAATCAGTGGGAGAATTTCCGCATAGTTCCTCAATGCAACTGCCAAGGGCTCAATAAAAAAAGCAAAGAGGACTGGCGATAGAGGGCACCCTTGTCTTGTGCCTCGCTTACCTGAGACTGACCCAGCCATTGAGGTATTAATGATGACATTAGCTTTAGCATTGGTATACAAATTGCGAATCAAAGATATAATTTTAATAGAGATACGAAGTGCCCCAAAATAATAAACAGTGTCTCCCAAACCACCAAATCAAATGCCTTTTCAGCATCCAATAACAAAACCAAAGCAGAAATCCCTCGTGTCTCAAAATAATCCAAAGCTTCAATTAAATAATGAGTATTAGTAACAAGCTGTCTGTCCGCAATAAAACCATTCCGATCTGGGTGGATCAAAACTGCTGTAAATTGGTTGAAGCGTAATGATAGAAGTTTCGTTACTATTTTGTAGTCTGAATTTAATAACGTTATTGGGCAATAGTAATTTGGGTCCTTTCTGTCCTTCCCCTTTTTTACAAAGCTTACTACATTGCCTTGTCTGAAGGAATCTGGTATTGTGCCACCCTCTAACAGGAAATTTATTAAAATAAGAAAAAAATCTGCAAATGCACAAAACAAAACCTTAAAAAATTCAGAGGGAAACCCATATGGGACACAGGCCTTACTAATATGAAGATCCTTTATAACTCTCTATAATTCCTCCATAGAGAATGGGTTAGCCATGGTTAGTTGTTCTGCTTCAGAGAGCGTATGCAATGTATTATTATATAAAAAGGTTTCCAACATTAGGGGAACTACACTTTGATGCTGGCTATAAACAGAACCATAATGCTTAAGCATTATCAGCTAGATTCATCAAAGACCCGTTTTGCGAGTCTTTAATAGCGATTCATAAGGAATCGCTATTAAGGACTTGCAAAACGGGATTCATGTAGGAATTGCAAAAAATATTGCGATTCCTACATCTTCCTTATTTGCGAGTAGCAAATTGCTATTCGCAAATAAGGAATAACTCCCCATTCATTCCTATAGGCCTAAAGGCCCATAGGAATGAATGGGGAGTTATTCCTTATTTGCGATTAGCAATTTGCTAATCGCAAATAAGGATGCGATTTCAAGGGTGCAGGGGTGTCCAAAGGACACCCTGTAGCACCCCTGAAATGCAAATTTACACAGGTGTTGCGCACACACATGTCCAAAGGACATGTGTGTGTGTAACATGCAATTGAGAAAAATGCACTAAAGTGCTTTATTCTATTCTTTCGCTATTTACCACGAAGTCAGACTTCGTGGTAAATAGCGGCCAAAAATTGTGAATTCGCAATTTAAAATTGGTTAATGAATTGCATTTAAGGAATCTCAAATAGAGATTCCTTAAATGCAATTCCTCACAAATATGCGATTTCGCAAATAGCGATTTTTGCATTTGGGATGATGAATCCCAAATGCAAAAATTGCGCTCGCAAAGGGCCAGATTCTGAGAATCTGGCCCTTTGCGAGCGCAATTTCCTTTCATGAATCTAGCTGTATATCTCCTATTTTGACCGGGTCATCTGTCTCTAAGTGAGTGAACAGACATTTTAAAACTTAATTAGGTTAGCAGCAGCCTGTTTCCTCGCCTGCCAGGCCAGGAATCTACCTGTGAAGTTGCTTTCTTCATATATCTTCTGACATTGTTGTCGGAAAACAGCTTCACTTTGGGCATAATAAATAGCACTGAGATCCCGTTTGGCCTGATCTAGCTGATGTTGGTTAGCACTTGATGGATTATGAAGCCTTAATAGTGCTCAATGCTAGTACTCTTTGCTCTAGGGTCTTCTTCTTAGTTCTGACTTCCTTTAAGCTGGCTGCATCCTTACCAATGGTAATTCCACGGATAAAGGCCTTTAGGGAGTCCCAGACGATGTTTAATGGAGCGGACTCAAGATTTCGGATAATAAATTCTTTAATCTCTATCTTCATAAAACTAACCCATGCTTCGTCCCACAGATACTGTTTATTAAAAACGCACCGTTTGGGAGTTCTTACCGAATTTTCTAAAATATTCTCTATACCCAGCATAGCGTGATCAGAGAATCTCGTTAAGAAATCTCTGCTGATTAAAGTGCAGTTTTCTACAGACCAAAAAAAAATCTATACGAGATGAGGACTTAAATCTTCCTGACCAGCACGTAAATTCTGCTTTAGTTGGAAAGTTCAGACGCCACGGGTCATGAAGATCAAGAGTGCCTATGTAATTTTGGAGAATTTTCAAAGATTTTGGTTTTAGTTGTCTTCTTGTCTTAGTGGAGAAGTCTAATATCGGATCAATAAGAATATTAAAATCTCCCCCAATTATCACATCTCCTATAACAGTCAATAAGGATTGAAACAACTCTTCATATATCATAAAGTTATCTTCAACTGGCGTGTAAAAGCTTACAAAGGTTATAGGTCTCTGGCTGTGTTTAATTGGGCATGTGGCCCAACACCAGCGCCCCAGGCCATCACTTTCCGAATTTATAATCTCTGCATGAATGTTTTTATTTAAAAAAAATAGCTGTCCCTCTCTGAGAAACAGAGGATGAGGAGCAACCTCGGTACGAGGCCCAGGCCCTAAACATAGAAAAATCTGATAATTTTATGGATGGGATATGAGTTTCCTGAAGAAGAACTACCGAGGGATTTTCTGTTTTAATCCACATCTCTGTGGCCCGCATCTTCCTTTTATTATTTAAACCATTAACATTAAATGACACTACTTTCAATTGTTCCTTACTAGACATCCAGAATGTTTGACAAATTTTGCAACCAGTTCCTTCTCTTAATTCTCTTAATACAATGTGTAGAACCTTGGTAAAAAAATAACCAAACTGAAAAATTAAAGGACTTCATTTTTTCCTTACTTTTGCTCCCTACCCACCCCCTATAACCCACCCACCCTATAGTGCTCCTAAACCTACCCCTGATCCCCTTCCTCCCGAAATGTGGTCCTTCCTTCCTCCCAGACGCCAGCCACACTTCCCTTCGCCCTAACAACTCGGGTGTCCTGTTATTACACCCCAAAGATCCCTCCTCCATCCCCCCCGCAGTACCCCCCGCAGTGCATAACGTGCAAAATACCTTGGCATACTTAACATCTAGTGATTCATTCAAAACATTTAATGAAAGATTAGTTATTCCAAATTCTTAGCATTTCATTGGACTTTCATTGGACTTTCAGCCTATAATGCCAACTATCCATAACCCCATTAAGAGATCAAAGCTTAATCATTAAACTGACCACTCCTATTTTAAACACCCAAGGATTTTAGCTCTATTTTCCATCCATTCACCCCTTATGGCCCTGTGAAATTTCCTTTAGTAATTTCTGAGCTTCATCTAAGTCCGACTTCATATAGAATTTGCCTTTCACCAAAATGTTCAATTTGGATTGTTGAGCAATAGTGGCCTGAGCACCATTAGCTTTGAACAGATGGAGAATTTTTACAAATTCCTTCCTCCTACGCGCCGCCGCTGCAGACAAGTCCGGGAAGATACGGCACTTAGTTGTTTCATTAACTGCAAACTGTCTTTGCTGAATAGCCTTAGATAGTATTGTTTCTTTTATGCGAAAGTCTGTAAAATTTAAGAGATTTGTACGTGGCAGCGTAGAGTTAGGAAAAGGGTGGGCAGGTACCCGGTGCGCCCAAGTTATAGTCAAATCCCCTTCATACTCTGGGATTACTTTTTGTTTTATGAATGAGGTGACCCATTGGGCTATATTAGAGCCCTCTATCCCTTCAGGGACTCCAACTATTCAAAGATTGGATCTCCGTGTATAATTTTACAGCTCATCCAGTTTATTTTCGAGCACCCGCTAGCTTTTATTTACCACCTTAACCTCTTCTTTAACCACCGTCATCTGATCCTCAAGTATTGAAATCCGAGCCTCAGCTTCTTGAAGTCTAAGTGGGAAACTTGAGACTGCATCCTCAATCTTCTCCGGTTGCAGATGAATCGAGGCGAGCTCAGCTCTCTGAGATCTTGTCAGCTACCCAACCTCATTCAAGATTAGATTTAACATATCTTTCACCGTCATTTGGACCTCGCTCGCTGACTCAGTATCCAGACTGAGGATGGGACTAAAGGGATCGATCGTACAAGGTGGCTGATTATCTATGAGGTCATCCATAGACAATGGTGAGGCTGCCTTCTGTGACGCGATTGAGGTTGTATCTGGGTTTTGACCAATGGAGATTTTGAAGGACCAAGGGTGTTAGAAACATCCTTAATCTGGTAAGAGGCTTGTGCTGATTCGATGTTTCCTAAACAGGGGATCTTTTGCACAATCAGCAGCGATGATTCCTCATCTTGATGGAGTATCAGCCCCGGCAGTGGTACAGTGTTTGATCCATGGCAGACTTTGCTTGCGGTGAGATAGCCAATGGTTGACTAGTCCCTAAGTTTTCTACTGTAGGGTGTATATTTCGAGCAGGTTTCACAGGAGGTTGTAGATTTGTTTTTTTGAAAAAGAGGGGAAATTGCTTTGACTCCTTAGTGGCTGTATTTACTTTTTTAAGGCCGTTAGAGCCAGTATTATCCGACTGAGATACCTCTGGACTGGCAGTAATTGCGTTCATATCGTCCAGTGTCGTATTCGCTGAAACACTGGTCTGATTTAAGGGCTCCATAGAGGGTGAATCTTGATCATCTGAGCTCTCAAATGTGGAATTGAGCCCGGGCAGCTTCTCAGAGGATTCCTTGCCCGTCATACAGGCTGCTTCTTTTGCCTCTTTCACCTGAAGTCGGCGAGTTCTGGCATTAATCCAAGCATTTAACAATTTGCCCATTTTCTCCTGTGCTCAGTTCTAGTTAATTTCTCTTGCTCATTCTGCCCAGATGTCCTAACTTCTCCACGAGTTTTGCTGCAGGGGGAAGTTTCTCTCCCAAAGATATGAATTGAAGTATCAAAAAAAAAAA
This sequence comes from Lissotriton helveticus, assembly GCF_964261635.1. NCBI lineage: Eukaryota > Metazoa > Chordata > Amphibia > Caudata > Salamandridae > Lissotriton > Lissotriton helveticus. Next base: position 92,638,176 of record NC_136063.1, read on the forward strand.
AAAAAGCTTCTTATGGACACTAACAGAGGTTGCAGAACTTTTCTTCAACTGTCGTGATTTACATAGATTGTGCCAACAGAGGCGCTCTTCTCCTTCTCCCTTGTGAGTCACAATTACAGCAATACAGGAGGGCGGGCGAAGAATAGCTTGAATCTTCCTTGGTTGTTCCTTGGCTGTTAATTCTGAAAGCCCCAACTCAAAACTCACAGCTGAATCATTAATAAGTATAAGGTGCGTCTGCACAAGCTGTAGAGATAATTGCCAAATCCAACCGAGTCAGTTCCTGCCACCTTACTAGGTTCCCCTGCTATGCCATTTTTTTTATTGACTTCTTACTGTTTTCTTACTGTTTTCTCTGATGGTTTCAACCACTCGCTCTTCAGTCATAATTTGCCACAATCCTTTTTCTGTAATTTGCATGCTCTACTGACATGTCTGGTGTGGGCATACAAACAGCCAAGGGTCAAGTGGGATACCCTAACGTAGCCATACTCGGAGGGTGGTCTGAACGCACCCGACATGGAAAGGTATTACAGAGGCTCTACATGCCCACTTCTGGATGCATGGCCATAGTAATCTGCTGCATCTCTCAAAGAACACAATATGGTGTCCCCTGTCCCACTTCCAATGTTGTTGACCGGGGCGTCACGGATTAGCCTGCGTGCGATAGACCCTGTGAGCTGCACCGGTCACCAGTTAACCAAAGCAGCCAGCAAGCATCGGATGAAATTAATATATTCTTCCAAACTTCCTCTGCAATGGTGTGATTGGCTCCCACTTAAGGGTATGCCCAGACATGGGTCCCTTGCTCACTTTGCCACTGGATTCAAGCTAGCCTGGCTGATGACGGCTGATTAGCCAGAAACCGGTCCGAGGGAAAGCCATGGCTTGGCAGCTTGGGCTGGACTGTTCCCATGAGGCACAGGGTCAGACTGTTTTGCATATGTCCATGTTTGAACTGGGGTGGCGGATTAAGCTAAAGAATGATGATGGATTAAGCCCAGATCAGTTGACTGGGGGTGAGTGCTTGCAATATTCAACACTCCATCCATCATCCCCTTTGGTTTCGCTTTGTTGGCCTTAAGTTGGCAGGGTATTCCCAGATGTGGGTCCCTTGCTCACTTTGCCACTGGATTCAAGCTAGCCTGGCTGATGACGGCTGATTAGCCTGCATCCGGTCCCATGATGCTGGTTTCCGGTCTAGGGAAGACATGGCTTGGCAGTTTGGGCTAGACTGTTCCCATGAGGCACAGGGTCAGACTGATTTGCATATGGCCATGTCTGAACTGGGATGGTGGAGTGAGCTAAAGAATGATTATGGATTAAACTCAGATTAGTTGACTGGAGGTGAGTGCTTGCAATGTTCAACACTCTGTCCATCATCCCCTTTGGTTTTCCCACTTAAGAAGGACAAGGCCATATTGCACACTCTGTCGAAACTGGGCATAAAGTTGATGGGCGACATGTTCCAGGAGGGGAAGGGTAAAACGTGGGACCAGGTAGCTGCTCAGGAGAGGGAGGTCACATCGCTCGATGCCTTTCAATATTATATATTTTGCAGTGCTCTGCGCGAATTGTTAGGTCCAGATTTGCTTGAACTCACTGGTTTACAATCGCTATCATATCTGCTACAAAATCAATCCCCACAACACAAAATAGCTATACTATATACACTCTTGAGTGTTCAGGGTACGCAGACTAAATTAAAGTTTCAGCTGTAATGGGAGGAGGAATTGGCAATAGAGATTACAATGGCACAATGGGCCTGGTGCTTTAACAAGATTAAATCGATCTCATTGAATGGTCGACATAGACTACTTCATTTTAAATATTTACATAGAACCTACTACACCCCAGCAAGGTTGTGCAGATATAGCCAGAGGGTGAACGGTAAATGTATGAGATGCACCGCAACAGATGCACACTTCAAGCTCTACGATTATACCCGTGTATACGGACGTTTTGGAGGGAGGTATTCAATGACCTATCCAAAATGCTGGACCACAGATTACCAGAAACACCATTAGTGGCTCTGCTGGGTTTTGAAAGACAGATATCAAAGGGAGTGTGCAACCTGGAAGCTATAGGATTACTTTTAGCCAAGCGTAGAGTGGCTATGAGATGTTATGTTATGTTATTTATATGTTATTTATACTTTTGTATAGCGCAACGGATACTCAAAAAGAGTGTCCCGGCGCTTTAGGTAAGGGGAACTAATTCAGAATAACATAACACAGTTAAAAAGAAAACACAACACACACAGAGACGAAGAGGGACTGCTAGGGAGGCCTACTGGGTAAACAACCAAGTTTTAAGACCTCTCCTAAAATCCAGAAGAGTAGTAGCCCCCCGAAGTAGAAGCGGAAGCGAATTCCACATCTGTGGGGCCAGCAGACTGAAAGAGCGGCCGCCCAGGCGAGCTCTCTTGACACGAGGGACAGCCGCCAGAAGCAAAGATTCAGACCGCAAAGAGCGGCCCGGCTGGTAAAAGACCAATCTCTTTTGGAGATGCTTTGCTCCCACTGCGTGGAGTGCCTTATAGGCCAAAATCATGGCCTTAAAAGCGATCCGTTTACGGATCGGTAACCAGTGCAGAGTTAGCATTAGCCCGGAGGCGCTGGTGCGTCTGTTCAGACCAAAAATGGCCCTGGCCGCCGCGTTCTGCGCAACTTGAAGCCGCTGCAGCAGGTACTCTGGTAGGCCCAGGTAAAGAATGTTGGCGTAATCCAACCTGGAGCCTATCAGGGACTGCACTGTCAGCCTCCTGTGCTCCTCCGACAAAAGAGGCAGGAACCTCCGTAGCATTTTTAGAAGACCGAAGCAGGTGCCGGTCACCCCAAAGATCTGGGCTTTCATCGTCAGTCCCCTGTCCATCTTAACCCCCAAGTTCTTAGCCATAGGGGAAGAGCCGGACGGAGGGAACATATCGATGGGCCACCAGGCCTGCCAGCTAGGCTCCGTATCGCACCCGAAGAAGAGTACCTCGGACTTATCGGAATTGCACTTGAGGCTGTTCAGTTGGAACCATGAGAACACCGCCCCAAGGCAATTCCGGATACTCTCCCCGTCAAAGTCAGCCCCTCTCTCACAAGAGAAAAGGAGCTGGGTGTCGTCGGCATACGACACGATCCGGACACCAAAAGACTCCGCGACCGCCGCCAAGGGGGTCATAAAGATGTTAAAGAGGGTCGGGCTCAAAATAGAGCCCTGAGGGACCCCGACTCCCAGTGGCGGCATCACGGCGGTGTCAGGCGGAGTCCAGATCGTTTGCCGGCGGCCGGCAAGAAAAGATGAAAACCATTTGAACACCGTCCCCCGCAGGCCAATCTCATAGAGTCTTGCGAGGAGGCCATCATGGGGGACGGTGTCAAAAGCCGCCGACAAGTCCAACAACACCAGCATGACTTTGCCCCCGGTATCCAACACCCCTTTGATGGTTTCAGAAACCTCAAGGAGCGCGGTTTCGGTGCTACGATTTGTACGGAAGCCAGACTGGGAGTCATGTAAGATCTCATGAGACTCCAGGACGGATGAGGGGTACCTTATCTACAGAAGCAGAATGGCACACTGACTTAGCGTATTGTTCTACACAATATGAAAACTAAAATGCATTGATGGTGGTAAAATGTGCATCCAAAGACAATTGGGGGCCTTCCAGACAATACCTGTTAGATAAATCAGCGGCAGAAGCCTCCCAAGCTGAGCAAGCCTGAACCGGAGTGGGTTGAGTGGATATGGTCGTGGGGTATAGATTGCGTTATGAATAATCATGTAACCAGTGAATGTTGTATGACCAACCATATGTAGGGCTCCCGTGCAGAAAGATAGTTCTTGGGAAAGGGAACCTACAGAAATGCAGAATTATGTCAGTTGGCACTTTAAGGGGTTCACAATGCAATGACCACACTATGTGTAACCTGTATTAATGACTGGAATGTCTTTTTCTGTACTTTTTTTCTTTTGATTTTTGTTTATTATTAAAATGTCAAATAAAGTTTTTAAAAAACCTCTAACAAATCTAAAGCAGTGTGGTGCTGTTTTATTGCATTTCAAATATGGTATGGAAATCAAAACTACATGTAGCAGAATGTGACGGGGCGAACTGGAAACCACACCCTTAACACAAGAATACTTGGGCCTAGAATCACAAATTTTGCTTTACTTTTTTAACGCTAACCTGACACTAAGCCATTTTGGGGATTTACAAACCAATGCAAATTGGTATTTGCGTTGGATAGTATGGAAATATGCTTTGCATTACTTTGCGTCACAGGGCTTTACATTGGCGTTACATGGGAGCTCACATTCAACCACACAAGCTTTTTTACGCTAAACCCTAGCTACTAACAGTAGATGGTGTTTAGCCCCAAAAATGAACGCTGCTGGAAAGCAGGCATTATAAGGAGAAATGTTTTCATTTCTCTTTGGTTTTCCAATTTTGCGTGTGTGCTGCACTGTACAGCTCAGATACAAAGTAGGAAATTATTTTAAAATTGACTAGCCATTGTATTTTGTATAGGAAGGGTACCCATCCTGAACAAAACCTATGGTATGCTCAGGCACGCACAGTAGCACTTTGGCACTAAGGGGCTCATTACGATGGCGGAACGATCGCCACTGCCAGCCCGGCAGAGACGACAGCGCCACCATCGTAACATAAAACCCCCCCACCACATTATGATGGAAGTGGGTACCGCGGCAGAGGGAAAGTCTGTCTGCCGCTTTTCCGCCGGTAGCAATCGTTACGATTGCCTGCCGGGCAGAGTAGGACCACTAAAATGGTGGCATGCCCAGCAGGCACCATCCGCCACATTAGGATGCCAGTGGAAGCCAGCCATTCCGTGGCGGTTGAAACGCCATTAAAAGGCTGGTGGAGATTGGTTCCGGGGCCTGTTGCGGGCCCCTCTTGTGTTGTTGGGATGTGGGTGCACTGGGGGGTGCCCATGGTACCCCTCTACATTTCACTGCACCAAGGGGAAGGCGCAGTGTAGTGCCTGCCACGTAGTGCAGGGAAATGCACAACATGCTCTTTTTCGCATTGCGGCGATGCTGCTGCCAGGACCGTCTGCCGCAATGCTAACGGTGCGGAATCCGATCGCAGCGGTGGAGGGCCCATCATAATTGGATGAGTGGGACCGCCGCGCGCATGGCAGTCGGACCCAATCTCCACTACTGTGGCACCTGGAGTATATCCAACCGCCTCGTAATGGTCCCCCTGGATGTGTACATAAACAAAAAGAATCCACTCTTATGACAGAAGGCTTTCTCAACTATGGTTGGGAGCACCCAGTGTTGTTAAAATACCCCTCACACACCAAAAGGACCCTTGGTGTCATGCTTCATCATTGGGGTCTTCGCACCCCTCGACGGGATGCGGCGTGCTACGACCTGCGACTACGCGGGAGCCCTTGTTCACTGACTATGTGTGGTGTGTGTGAGGGTTTTTAATTTTTGTTTTATGTGCGTGAGTGGTGAGGTTATCGACGAGTGATGTTAAAAAGTGCCTGGATCGTGGGGTAAACACAAAAGAAATTTTAATGGGCCCCCGGGCTGGCGCTATTAAAAGGGGTGAATAAATGGAGGTGTGAAATGCAGGACAATGTGCATCACCTTCTGTGTGTGTGTGTCAACATGTTTCGGAGTGTGGAACTCCTTCTTCAGGACGGGGTACACAAATCCTCACCTTACTCACGTTTCTCTACTTTAAAAATGTGTTATTTACAAAAGTGAGATATGGTGCAGTTTATGCAATGTACCTACAATTTTGCTTTTATTGTCGCTATTCAGCTGACCTGCAGAAGAAAGGGATAAAAAAATGTTTTGTGGTAGTCCACTTCTCTGCTTCCAGAGGTACAGTGACCTGTGGGAAAAAAGATCAATATGTGCGGGCTTCGATCTCTAGACAAGCTGTCATTCTATGTGTGAAATCGTGCCTGGCATGAAAAAAAAGGGACAATGACAAGACACACAAACACTTAACATAAAACACACACTCTATAAAACTATCACTCTTTCAAGGGTTAACTTGGTTGTGCATCAATTTGGCTTCTCACAGTTGTTATAAAATTAAGGGTTTTTGTTAGTGTAGAGAACGTTATGAAAGGCATACTGTTATGGGTTAATTTTCAATGCCTCATGAGCCTCAGGAACGTAGGGGTCTTCGTGCCGGTTCGCTACCTGAGGGTAATACAGAGTATCAATGTTTGCAAGTACTTACATTGTCTGTGCCTTATCAATCTGGTTCCCATTGTTTTATACTCACGATGCCTAAGAGAAAATCCCTCTTGACTACCCCGTACGCGGCTCCGCTAAGAGTGTCGATCTGGCGGTCAGTTCTCATTTTTGTACTGAGCCTAATTGCCAATTATCCCTCTAATTGGTTTCTCTACTTTAAAAATGTGTTATTTACAAAAGTGAGGTGATGCACATTGTCCTGCATTTCACAACTCCATTTATTCACCCCTTTTAAAATTTCTTTTGTGTTTACCCCACGAGCCAGGCACTTTTTAACATCACTTGTCGATAACCTCACCACTCGCGCACATAAAACAAAATTAAAAAACCCTCACACACACCAAACATAGTCAGTAAACAAGTGCTCCCGCGTAGTAGCTGGTCGTAGCACGCCGCATCCCGTAGAGGGGTGAGAAGACCCCAATGATGAAGCATGACACCAAGGGTCCTTTTGGTGTGGAAGGGGTATTTTAACAACACTGGGTGCTCCCAACCATAGTTGAGAAACCATTCTGTCATAAGAGTGGATTCTTTTTGTTTATGTAGACTTGCCAGGGAGTACGAATCCACAAAGACTCTCTCTCCCCTCCTTGTTAAACTTTGCCCCCTAGATGTGTGCCAGGCTCAAAGCAGATAAAAGCACAGTTTTAGATGCTGGGCCACGTTCTGTTATTCTGTTTGAGAATCTGGGCCTTGGTCTCTGTTTCCTTTTTCACTCTTCTCTGAACTCATTCTGAGAGGCCAGCCCTTGAATCAACTTACTTCCATCAGGCAGGAGCTCATACTTAGACATTTTATGTGCAATTTGGTAAATTTGCATTAGTTAGGTTTCTCTTGTAAAGGGAAAAAAGCATTGGAAACACCAATAGGTTTTGCCTATGCTTTATCAATGTTTTTAAGACATATTACACCGCAGCACAGGTTGATGTTTAATATGGCTTAAAGTTTAAGAAAAGCAAAATGACGCAATAAACATTGGCTGCATCATGTTGCTTTATTTTCACAACAAGCTGCACCTTATTTCCAATTCACATGTTTATGTGGAATTGCACCCCGTCCCCAACTACACTTCCTATGATGCCTACAGGCTGCACCAGAGCACAGTGCAGTAACGCTGCAAATACCTTAAGAAACTGTCGGACAGTCTGCAGTGAAATACTGTGGGCCTCATTTACAAGCCCCTTGTGCTGCTGGTGCATCACTTTTTAGATGCACCGGCGGCGCACTGTTCCTGCCCATATTTACATATATTAATCAAAGTGAGAGGAGAGCTCTAACCACTCTGAAAGACAATAACAAAATCGTAATTAAATCAGCGGATAAAGGGGGAGCAATTGTCATTCAAGATGTAGGGAAATATAAGAACGAAATCCTTCGGCAATTGGGCGATGGAGTGAGCTACCAGCCACTAAGATGTGACCCCACTAAAGATCTAGCTTTGGAGATCCTGGCAGTAACTACAGAGGGTAAGGATCAAGGTTTCCTGAGTGAGCTTGAATTTAACTATCTCAACCAAAAAGACCCAAGAATACCAACGATTTACACCCTCCCCAAAATTCACAAGTGTATGCTAGAACCCCCAGGCCGTCCTATCGTATCGGGGTGTGGATCAATTTTGGAACCCTTGAGTAAATACATTGATTTTTTCCTAAAACCTATCGCAGAAGGGACACCCACATACCTGAGGGATACTATGCAGATCATAAATCTTGTGGATGGCTTTGCCTTTGACAAAGGTAAACAGAGGTTGGTGACATGTGATATAATTTCGCTCTACACGAGCATTCCACAACTAGACGCACTTGAGGTCATACGTGTAGCACTTGATGAACGTACTGCACCGATGGTGGTACCTACTGAATTTATTATCCAATTGCTCACCATCGCAATGAGAAAGAATTTCTTCATGTTCCAGGGCACATTCTATGTACAATCCAAGGGAGTGGCTATGGGGGCAGCATTTGCGCCGGATCTGGCCATTATATATATGGCAGATTTTGAGCGGAAATTCATCCTGAATCAAAATAACCCATACCAGACACAATTACAGATGTGGCGTCGATACATAGACGACGTTTTGATGATTTGGACTGGCTCTGAAGAAACCTTGAATTTATTTCATCTCTGGTTGAATGAACAGAGTACGGATATTCAATTTACCATGCAGTCGCATCAGGAAAAAATCGACTTCCTTGATATTACTATCTTCCATGAAGAAGGGTTACTATCCACAACATTATATCGGAAACCCACTGAACGGAATTCGCTCTTATTATATAATAGCCACCATCCAAGAGGCCTGAGGGACAACTTGCCAGTTGGTCAGTTTTTTAGGATAAGACGGAACTGTTCCAAAAAAGATGACTATTTCGTGGAGTCCGAGGCCCTTACTGCAAAATTGTTGGAAAGAGGATATCCGAGGAGACTTGTGAAGAGAGCACAAAAACGAGCTTGGTATAGTCCCAGAGAGGAACTACTCACGCCTCATATCAGAAATGACAACACCAATGAGCGGATGATCTGTGTGACCACATATAATACGCAAAGTAACAGCGTCAAGAAAATTGTCAACAAGTACTGGCCAATGGTGTCTGAGGAGATTGGTCAACCACAGAAACCAATGCATTCGTTCAAGAAATCAAGGAATGTAAAAGATCAGGTGGTTAGTTCCTACCTAATGACACCTGATACTCCTACCTTACAATCAATGTGGAATTTGCCATCAGTGCTTGGCCATTACAGATGTGGCCATTGTAAAGTCTGCCCAATGTGTTTACAAACTAAACAGTTTAAATATAAAGAGCAATGTGTTGATCTGAAATCCTTTACGAATTGCAATACATCCTGTGTTATTTACTGCATCAAATGTCCGTGTGGCTTGGCCTATGTGGGTCAAACACAACAGAAAATTAAGGTCCGAATTATGCAACATCAAAGCAGGATCAGATGTGAGGTAGTGGGTGCACCCCTGGTAGACCACTACAGGAGATTTGGACATACATTGAATGAACTTGAGTGGGTGGTCCTTGAAAAGGTGATCTTGGGACCCCGGGGAGGGAGTATATCTTCTATCCTCACTGTGAGAGAAAGTAAGTGGATGCACTTGTTGGACACAATAGTGCATGGTCTTAATGAACAGGAGAATAACTTTGCACAATTGGCATGTTTATAATATAGATTTCATGCAATACTGACATCGTTTATTTTATTCTGTTTAATATGACACATGTAGCAAGGTTGTAATACCAATCATGATGTGAGGGGCCATTCAATCTGATTGAGACAATATGTGTTATCTTTCATTCGTACATATATGTTTTGTTATTACATCTCTGCAACTTTTGCAATTTTTGAATGTAATACAATTGAGGATTTCACACATGATGAAATAGACTCCCTCCCGTTGCATCCATTTAGTTGGCCTTGACGAGTGCACCATTGAATTTAATTTCACATCTATCTGGCCTTCAACAAGTCATCTGTTAATAATAAAAAAGACGTCTGCGCGCCTGTAAGGCCTCCTGTCGCGCTAATAAAGAATATTTCTAATTTAACTCAATGAGACACTAGGTTACTCCAGCGCTTAATTTCATCAGGGGCCGAGTCTGTCTACTATTTTTACTGGGCGCCCATTGGCTACTTGCAAGCAGTGACATCTAGCTGCTGCCCAGTTGATATATCCCGCGCCTATCCTCGCGTCAGGTCACTAGAGCAAATGGTTTGCTGCTATACGGAGATTTCAGCACGTATCTGCTAATGGGTAAGCTCGAGTAAATTAACAGCCGTCTCCCTCCTTCCTCCTTCCTTTTTTGACTATGTGGACGTTGTGAGCACAGACGCTAACACGCACCGCTGGTTGTTTATTTATTTGTCTTAGAAACCTGAATGAACGTGGAAAGGGTTTGTCCAAAAGATACCAGGCATCCCGCTCGATGGCTCACGGCAAGCCATTAAATTAATTGGTATGGATGCACAGCGAGGAGCTTTCCCGCTTTCTTCGTGATTTGGGTAAGCTTGGGTGATACTTTAATCGTGCCCCGCTCTAGTAATGCGGTGATCATGAAATTTGTTTGGTAACACACGTCTCCTGTCTATTCCAATTCCTAGATAAACAAACCGACCTAGGAGGGCTTTTTAAAGGCTTTTTTTCCCGATTGGCGTTTTGGAAGAAAGAAATAATTGCCAGCAAATGTTTGTTGATTCTGTTTGTTTCACCCTCATATATGGTGAGTAAACAGATGAAGTGGTGGGTGAAAATGCAATGACGACATGTTAATTATGTTCTGAATTGCACTTGTTTGTTATTTACAGATATGAGTTTTATGTCACGAACAGAAGCGTTTTCATGCATAATCAGCACCTAAGATCGCTGCCGCTTGAATAGGTGAGCTTCAGACTAGTTACTTACACATCTCTGTGGAGTGAGATTTGACTTGAATTGTGGGGGCTAGCCCTGTGGTTGGTTGTTTTGGTTGGTTCTCCTTTGTTTGATTTGGTAACTTATGTTTTTAACCCGGCTGGGTAGTGTATGATGTTTAACTTAATTGTACACATGTGTTGATATTAAGTATGATATGACGTGGATTATAGCCGAGTACGGTCCACTGTCTTATAAATGCCTAATTTATTTTTAGGATTACGCTCTCTTGGCAATAGGAGCCCTTGGCCCAACATCATTTTCAGACGGAGCCGCGAGATTCACCGTGCTTCGTGTAGGTAACTAGGCATGGCTTTAATTAGCCTGCAGCTATCCTTGTAAGAATATATCAATCCTAATTTAGTTTTTTCCCCTTTTGTAGGTGCCCTTTTTTGTACTCCCACACCCCACCACTACCCGTCCTGAGGAAGACCCCGCTGTAGGGCAATAACGTCGCCTGCGAAATTGGGGTCGAAACGTCGACATACTGTTTATGTTTCTTACCTGTGGGCAAACTGATCACTTGTGGACTGTGCCAGACACTAACAGGATAGGATTTTCTCAACCTATGAGTTGATATATGATGATGTATATATATCCAGTGTGGTACTATATGTTCAAATAGTAATGAGACCACTTATTATGTTATTCCTTTACGACTAAATCTATGCTGTACAATTTTCCTTTCTTCACCTCCCCCCCACCCCCCCCCCTTTCTTCTGGGCTTATCATGAAATGTTTTGAATTGTAATATTGCGAAAAGAAATGGTAATTTATTTACAAGAAAGGATGTATATTAAATAACATTCTTTGAAGTCTATGTTTATGAGGTTAATTTTGCTGATTTGTTTATCTTATGTTGTTCCAACTGGGACCCCTTCTCATATACCATTGATTACCCAGGTCCCAGTACTAGTGGGTTGACCCATTTATTATAACATATTTACAAGGCCACATAAAGTCACCCTGCATGACTTTTCATGAAGTTGTAAAAATGGGCCCCTTTCATATATTACTCTGTGTGAAAAGGGCATTCCATGGGTGCTGCTGTGGCTGTTCCCAGGTATCATCCATGGAACCTTTACAAAGTGTCTTAAACCTGGGAATGCAACAGAATCCTAGTCCTCCCTAGAAGAGGTGTAGGTGTGGCGCAACAAGGAGAAATTGTTTTATTTCTCCTCGTTTTTTGCTCTTTCTATGCGTGCCGCATAGAAAGAGTAAAAATGTAATTAATTCCTGTTTATGTGCAGGCAGGTGTCCCTTTCTGCACACAAACAATTATTCATGCAACTCAGTGCAAGTGTGTCTGCTTTGGCACGGCTGTTGTTTGTGTGCTGGTGCAGGGGAGAAGGAAAGAAATGAACCATATCTGAACTATGCATATGGTGCATTCCCTCCCTTTTATTTATTTAGAGGTACTGCAGCGCCGCAGGAAGGCTTGCTGCGCTGTCGTGCTTCAAAATATAGTAAATAAGCCACTGTCTTTGTTCGACATTTCTCTTATAAGGGCGCCCATGTGCGCTATGCACAACATCTTTTGGAAAATTTGACAATGTCAATAGGTATCCCATAGGCAAAACCTATTGTCTTAGCCATTGCTTGTTGTTAACGTTGGAAGTGACTTGCCTCTAGTGCCAGATTCTCAGCCACCTCTGTACTTTAAACCAAAGATATAAGTACCATAATTTGATTCACAAAGCCAGCACAGCAAGACAACTGCCTGAACTTGTTGGCAGCTTTCAAGCAATGGTCATAAAAACAGAACCTGAATTAGTTGGCTTTTATCCCCCATGTTTGCGCCCCCGGAACACCTATCCTGCATCGTGTTCTCTACCAGATGGAAACGACAACAATTTTACACGCACGCTTTAGCAACGCGACAGTGCACAGCCTCATTCTGCAGTGTTCGAGCCTCTTCAGGATGCCTGTGAGCGACTAAGAGTATTTTTTTTTGGGGGGGGGGGGGCTGGGAGAAATTTTACATAGCGCAAACTAGACCTGAAGGTATCAGGGCGCTTTACAGGAGCACCACTTGTGCATTACAAATGTACACATTCATTTTTGGTAGGCAAAGGTAGATTAAGGGACCGATTACGATGAGGCCCATAAATGCTTTGACCTGGGGTCGGATCCTTTAGGGCCGCATTGTAATGGGCCGGAGGGTTTACTTTCCAACTACTTTATTATGATAGAGGCGGTCGGAGAGTAAACCGAGCGGTCATTCCGGCTGGCTTCCGTTGGGCTAGGAGAACCTGTCTGCCAGTCGGACAGCGTGTTTGGGGGCCCCCAGCAGGGCCCCTTTTGTACATGGCCTCTAGTTAGAGGCCGAGAGGGCACCAATGTTGCCCCCCTGTTGATCCCTGCACCTTGTGGCAGACACCATGAGATGTCTGCCACTGGGGGGGCAGGGATGAATTGCACCTCCCTTTCCTCAATGGGAGCTTGTGTTATGGCTAGTTTATGGCCAAAACACGAGCTCCCATTGAGGAAAGGGAGCATGCGACCGTCGGTCGCATTGAAATAAGTCGGTTGGGACTGCCGACCGGTCGTCGGACGTTCTCAGGACCGAGTCGGTGTCGGGCAGAAGCGATTCCTCTGACATCAAAATAAGCCCCTAATTGATGTGCCCAGAATCACAGGATGTTAAGCGTCTCTGCCAAGACTCAAACCCGGTGACCCAGATTCGAGGTCGACCGCCCTAGCCTTCAGCCACATCCTCTCTCCAAAAAAAGTAAAGAATGTTTACATGTGTTTCGCTGGACAAATAGGATAAGCTGGGTAGTATTGCATAACAAGAAATGCATGCTAAATGTGCGACATTTATACTGAAATTCAAACATCTACAACACTGAATAAATTATACATCTCGTTCAATCATGAAATGTTGTGCATTACAGAAAACTAGACTTGTTATATCAAATAAAGAATTACATTTAATGGGCCTCAGAGACTTTTGTAAGGAATCTGAAAATCAATGGCTTCAACCTCCCTTTCACACACTCCATCCGCAGGGAAAGTAATGAACTCCTGGATGTCACAATTGAGATCAGAGACAACAAGATTCAGACTCACCTCTTCAGGAAGCCCGCCGCTGGCCACAGTCTCGTTCATGCCCTCAGCCGACACCCGGATACTTTGAAATGGAGTATTCCGTACGGAGAACTGCTGAGGGTGAGAAGGAACTGTACTACGGATAAAGTATATAGAAAGGAGGGAAAACTCATTGTAGCCAGATTCAGGGAAAGGGGGTACCCACACTGGGCTCTCACCATGCACTGCTAATTACCCAACATTTTACGCCAGTCATGATGTCTTCAATGACATCACAGATAATATTACTGCAACATTTCAATAAAACTATTAATGAGAAAACTGAGCATGGCAGTAGAGCAAGTTATAGTTACCTACTGGCACGAGTTATAGTTTCTTTAGATAACTACAACTGCATCATTTTCTCCCAGGGTGCTGCAGGAGAGAGGACTGGAGTTACATGGGGGGGAGGAGGGTTAGGGTCCAGAAAAGACTGTTACAAACTTATTGGTAAGTACTGTCCCTTCACAGTACGGATGGCGTAAAACAACTTAAGGGGCTCTCCGACTGCTCTTACCTCATGCGTGGACTGTTTCACTGTCCCCTCTACAGAGCTTAGTTTGTACAAGTAATTAAATACATATTGTTGGTACCTATAATTTTCTTAGGGTCAAAATCGAGATCATTTCCACAATCAGGTGTGTTAAGTTGGGGGTGAGGGTGAATGCACCCCAAGCCAGCACCCTTGTGAGTCAATCACATAACTCAGAGGCCTCCGAGACAGCAGAGGGCATGCTAGGAAGAGAGACAGATGGAATAAACTCTGGCGGAGAAGATGAGAGATGCTCAGGGGGGCACACAAAATAGTAATTGGAGGAGAAGAATGGGGAGACCTGGAGTAAAAGGTATAGTGAGCCTCCCCCCGGGTGTCTTTGGCCAGTTGACAAGCTCAAGATTACAGCCAGGGGATAGGTTAGGGTATCCTGACACCATCCCCCCGTGAGTAGGCAAGGAAGGTTTAGAACCATCCACCCACCCCGCATACAAGAAGTTGTAAAAAGAAAGAAGGTGGGATAGGGTAGACGGATGTTGTACTACAGTGGGGCTGGTACTTGCAGTTTTAGAATGCAGGTGTAGTTTGGAGGGGTGGAGAGTCCCCTTCGGAGGTTAAGAAGGGCCTCAGGGGAAGGGAAGGCAACGTTGGAAATTTGGGGCAGGACAAGGGGAGTTAATTGGGGAAACTTGGTGGGGAGTGAGAGTGAAAGAGAGCGAGAGAGCGGGAGAGAGAGAGAGAGGAATGCAAGGGATGGTCTGGGAATGGAAGAAGAAAGAATGACGGCTCAGAAT